>NC_056726.1:1845034983-1845132306 GCF_019279795.1 Protopterus annectens
TAAATTCCAGATTATTTTCCTCCCCATAGTTTCTCTGTTTGCAATCTGTCTTCATTTGTTAAAAATAATGTTTCTTCTAATGTAATTACATCTACATCACTCCAAAATTCCTATTCTTCTTACTATATTCTTAATACTATTCACATTTACAGAAAGTACTCTAACATTTTCATTTTCCCTTTTCCTTAGATTCATGGCTTCATACATTTGTAGCTAATTACTGGGCTAGCTTTCTTAATAGGCCATTTTAAGGGTAATACATTTCTTTCCAAAGGTGAGGCTGAAACACTGTACCTTGTGTCTGTGAGTCAAACACCTTAACCATCATACCAAGCCATAATCTTTAGCTGTATATATTTTTTCATCCATTTCCTTTCTTTTTTATTTTTTTGTACTTATCCCTTTACATTTTATTTTTCTGTCTTTTACACTTTTACAAATAGAATTCTTGTGTCCCTTTTACTACCTCCCAGTTTATGCCCTCTTCATCACTTATTTCACAACCTTCTTCTGTGTCCTCTCTATTATTTTTCTCATTAATTTTTTTACTATTTCTTCTACTATTAAAATGTCTTCTCTCTGTTCATTTTCTTCTTTTTTTTCTTTTTCATTATAGTTATTTTAGTTTTTATGATCCATCCGTAAATGTCAAATTTTCTTACATTTATAACATTTAAATTCACATTTTTTGTATCATGTCCCACTTCCCCACAAATCTTTTTCCACAAAAACATGTTTTGGGTTGTCCCCAGTATTTTCCAACACCCCATTCCCCTCCACATTTATCATACTTGGTATATGTATAATTATTTCTATTTTTAACACATTATTACAATCCCAGTCACCAGTCCATAAGCCCTTTTGCAGTGTCCAGTATTTCCATACGTAAGGTTCATAGGTTCATAGCTTAGTACTAAGCTAACTGCCCTTGCGAGCCATTTTAAGCCTAACCAATTGTCCCTTGTGAGACTCAAACCCTGCACCTTGTGTTTGCAAGGCAAACACCTTAACCATTAGGCCACCCTCCCAACCAATAAAGCTTTCAAACGTCCTTTCAAAGTCCGTCTTTCTACCTCTGTTCAAAATTGTACATTAATTTTCTGTTTTGTTTCCCTGTTAAATAGCTTTTTTCACATAAAGATTCCATGAGTAACAGTCTTTCTTTTTTTTTCATATTCTCCAGGAAAAATTTCCATTGAAAAAATAGTCTCAATTGTAGTGTCACAAAATGTGTCTTTGTTAATAAGAATAAATGCTCTTACCTTCTGTGCTTTTACACCCAAAGGAGCTATTAAATTGTCACACACTTCATACCTATCCATTTCTTTGTCCTCTTTACTTTGAATCCTTACCAGTTACTTCCATTTTTCATTTTCTTTGGTCTTCTCTTCTGCTACTGCACTTTTGCCTTCTTTTACTTTCTCTGCATGTGTTTTCTTTAACATCTTACCACTGTTCTTCAGGATTGTCTCTGCATCCTCCTTTTATATTTTCTCCATAATGTCCCCACAGGAAACATCTCCTTCATTTACTGTCTCACTTTTCACCACCATTCTTTTGTTTAGCTCTTCCTCTTAAGAGGGTTGCCCTCTAGGACTTTAAGTGTTTCTGCCTTATCACCTCTCTCCCTAGTTTCTTTTAGAGAATGCATATTCAGACTTGTGATGTAGACATTCTCCATTCATTGCCATTGCAGAGGTGAATTTACAGAACTGTGGGTAGTATTCAAGGCATGGTTTTGCTGTCTCTTTGTACTCCAGAAAATACCTTTTAGTTTTCTGCTGATAATGTCTGTCTCTTTGCATCCTGGAATTTACCCAACTTTATTTGTTGCCTTTTATCATTGACTTCTGTATTTCAGATTATGTGATATGGATATATCAGATTCTTTGATTTTTCACTGTTATCTTCCACAACTGATTTTATTTCAACATGTGCATTATCCTCCAATCCTTTTCACTGAGTTTAAGCCACAATAGATTTATCCTGTATGTTCAACCTTCTCTGGCAACCCTACTACAGAGTTTTGTATCACATGTAGAGAGGCAACTGTTTCTCTTAGGTCCTTTTGTAAAATCCTGAAGAAGACTAATCCTAGAACTGAACTTTTATGGATTCCCTAGCAGTGACTTCTGCATTACACCACGTGAAACTCTCAATTACTGATCACATTTAGTGTACAAGTGTTAGAATGCAGTAGTTTGTTGACTGTCACATGATAACCACATAGTTAATTGTATGGTAAACCAAGACACCAAAGGCCAAAATGCATTTAATCATGTAGCAAAACATCCAATACCCCGATGTGCCATAATGTGTTTATAAAATAGGAAGCAGTGTGTTAAATGGACAGTGAAACATAAAGTAAGTAGCTTAAGTTAGAGACTTGTATATGTGATGCTGTATATTTAGTTCCATTCAGTTTGTCCATCATTTTTTTTTCAACAACCTGTATATATTTCATGTTAAGTTGTCCATCTCGCCTTCGTTCTTGCTGTTTGGACTCGGCCATTTCTATAGCTCGAGAGCTGTTTACTGGCTCGAGGCTATCCTTTATCCCAGAATGCCCAGCGTCAGCTACCCAGATCTTGTTTGCCGCTTCAGCTGCGAGGTTGCTTCGTTACTGGCTCAGGCTTAGTATTGTTTTGTATTACATTTTTTTTGCTGTTATTATAAAATTTTAATTGTAAAATTGTTATTAACCTTAGTCTCTTAGTACTTGTACCCATTATTGCCTTATATTGTGTGTGTGTGCTTTGCTGGCCTCTTTTCCCTTGAACTTGTTTTAACTTCGAGAGTTCTCCTCCCCCTCTATTAGGTTAGCCGTTTAAGTTGTAATAATTATTATAACTTTTTTTTCTTATTGTTATTGTGGTTCTTTAGCTTGTTGTTGTTAGGAAAATGTCTAAAGATAGCAAGGTATCTGGCTTCAAAAAGTGTGACTCATGCTGTCAGAAAATGTCTCTGACAGATGGGCACACTAGTTGTGTATATTGTTTGGATGCTGTTTACCTGCAGGACTCCTGTTCTATATGTCACGCTTGTAGTCCAATGGTCCTGCAGGGGCGCAAAAACAAATTAATCCTTCGAGGATGATTGAAGCCTCAGGATTCTCCGGCTAAAAGTACTCAGCCAGCGAAATCCCCAAAGTCTGTCAAGCCATCGGCTCCAGCTTCGGAGCCGACACTTTTACTTGACCAACCAAGTATGTTGGTGCCAGCTGGCAACTCCTCCGTCGGCTCCATCTGCTATTTTGGAGCTGTTACGGAGCCATAACAGACTGCGGTCTCCGTCCTTGGAGCCCATCTACTCGGCACCTCAGTCACCTTTGCTACAGAGTGAACGTAGCCATCATTCTTCCCACTCCTCTCGATCCTCTAGATTATCGGATCATGATGTGGAGAGAGTAGTAAGTAGGTTGCTTAAGTCACAGGCCCTGGCAAAATTACTGTCCAGCCCACCGCAGCAGGTATCGGCTCCAACCACCTCTATTTCCGTTCCTCTTCCGACTACATTTAGCTCAGAGCCGGAGACCATGGATCTGCAGGTAGTAGAACCGTCGGCGCCGATCATCATCTCTCCTTTGGTTCCAACGTCGGCTCCGATTACCTCGATTGTACCTTCTATCGAGGGATCTGGGCGCCGGGGCTCCCTTGTTGGCTCGGGGGGGGTGGCATCGGACCCTTGTCCGACCCCATTCTCCCCCTCGGAGCTTTGGTGCAGGTGAGCTCGGCTCCAACATTGGCCTCGGAGCCGTCACCCTCGATGCGGAGAAGGACTCCTGTCTCTTTGGAGCTGGAGCTTTCTCTGCCTAGACTTCGGGACGCCTTCGAGGTCATGCGGAGTGTGTTGTCCTCCGAAACAGCTCTACTGCCAGCTCCATCGGCTCCACCCCATGGTCTCTTTGCTAACCTCTACTCCTCCTCCAGACCCCAAGCGTAGGGAACCTATGCCCCAGGACACCCCATTGGGTGATCCCTCTTCTTCCAAAGCATCCCCTGATCACTCAGAAGAGCCTCTCTGGAAGAAGAAGTGCAAGAGGAAGCACATAGACCCTCCTGAGTCTGTCACCTCAGATACAGACATGGATGAATCGGAAGGGTCCCCAAAGTCCCCCTCTGAAGATGTTTCCTTTTCGGACGTCCTTGAAATGCTTAGACAGAGGGGGGACTGGACTTCCCTAACCCCTACCGAGGACAAGTCTGTATACCTGGACGCATTCGGTTCCCGACCTTCCACCTCCTGGGTATCTCCTCCTTTCAATCCACTCATGTCTGTAGTGGCTCGAAAGGCATGGTCAGCTCCAGATTCTGTGAAACCTACTCTGAGGAGACCAAACAAATTTATTACAGCCCCCCAGGACAAACAATTCCTCTCCAAAGGTGTGCCTGTTGATGCCATGGTGGTAGCAGCAGCCACCAAGAAAGAGTTAGCAGAAACCTCTTCATCTGTTCATCCTCCAAACAGAGTGTTTCGGACGATGGACAAATATGGAAAGCGAATGTTTGCTTCAGCGACCTTTTCAATGAGGTCCCTGAACTATCTATGCCATTTTACACGTCTTCAAAGGGATCTCCTGAAAGAGCTTGGAGATACCCTTCAAGATCCTACAGCTGAGGGATTACCAGCCGAATTAGCTTCTCAGCTTGCGACTCTTAATTCCATAGTCAACTCCCCCATGAGGCTGATTTCCTATGCAGCCGATGGAGCGAGCAGAGCCGCAGGGACAGGTGTGGCTCTCAGGAGACAAGCTGTGTCAGTTTGCAGAGCCCTTTCGAACATCCTTCACCAGTACTCCCTTTGATGGCTCCTTTCTCTTTGGGCCTCAGGTGAAAGACACGTTGACCAGGTGTGAGCAGGAAGGCAAGACTCTCTCTGCCATGGGAGTCCGTTTTCCCACCCCTTCCAGACCTTATCCCAATGGTCAGAAGAGCAGAAAGATGTGGTTCTGAAAATCCCATCGATCCTTGCCTGACACACGTGGTGTTTTTTTTCCCCCAGGGGCAGAGAAAACAACGATAATAGATACCGCCCTTGTGGCAGAGGGGGACCGCAAAACCAGGGTGACAGAGAAACCTTCTCTGCCAAGCCCTTACAGCATCCCTGAAGGGTTGTCCGACTGCCCACCTCTGGAGGCAGTCGGGGGAAGACTTTCGCTGTACCCAAAAGCCTGGCAAAATGTAACAAGAGACAGATGGGTACTATCCATTATATCCGGAGGTTACAAAATTCCCTTCCATCAATCCCCCATAGAATCAAAAAAGTCCATCCCAGATGTCCCACCCAATCTGAGGGATCAAGCAGTCACAGAAGTTTCAAGACTGCTAGAAAAAAGAGCCAGTCAAGAAGTCCCCACAGACCAACTAGGATCCAGAACTTACTCAAGATTCTTTTTAGTACCAAAAAAAACAGGGGACTGGGGACCAATACTGGATCTCAGCAGATTGAACAAATCTGTACAAAAAGAAAAGTTCTGGATGGTGACACTGCAGTCCATTTTCCCTTTTCTGGGTCAGGACAGTTGGAATGTGCTCGATAGATCTTCAGGACGCGTACTACCATATCAAGATGGACAGATGCTCCAGGAGATTTCTTCGCTTCCGGGTAGGGGCCAGTCATTACCAGTTCAGAGCTCTGCCCTTTGGTTTCACCTCAGCCCCCTGGGTGTTCACCAAGTGTATGGCAGTAGTAACGGCTCAGCTGAGGCATCAAGGATTCCAGGTGTTTCCCTATCTAGATGACTGGCTCCTGACTGCTACCACCAGGCATCAACTCTTAGAGGCACGGGATTATACAATCACATCATGCACTCAACTAGGCATTACAATAAATTTCAAAAAATCTGCCTTGTTGCCCTGTCAGGCTGTCACATACATAGGAGCAGAATTAAACACAAAAGAAATGTTTTCAAGATTACCACAGGAAAGAGTTTCCACTATTCGTCAACAAGTGTTAATTCTAATGCAGAGCAAAAGGATTCAAGTCAGATATGTCCTTCAAGCTCTAGGCTCCATGGCAGCTGCCATTCTTCTTGTCCCATTAGCGTGTTTCCACATGAGGAATCCTTCAGTGGCTTCTTTTCACGCAGTGGTCTTTCCAGGAGCTACCCATGTCTCACATGATCCTGATCACAGAAACATGCAAAAGACACCTTTCTTGGTGGGTGGTCTCCCCACTAGTGATTCAGGGCAGACCTTTCATACAACCCCCTCCGGTAGCCACAGTGACCACGGACGCCTCCCTGATAGTGTGTGGGGGGGGCATTATCTAGGCAGGACAGTCCAAGGCACTTGGCAACCTAGCGAGTACCATATGCATATCAATGTCCTAGAAATGAGAGCAGTGCTCCTAGCGTTGCAAGCCCTTCAAGACTCTCTTCCTTCCGGGACCATTGCAATCCAAACGAACAACATGTCAATGGTGTGGTACATCAACAAACAGGGCGGGACCAGGTCTTACCCCTTGTGACAAGAAGCACTCAGACTGTGGCAATGGGCGATTTTCTCCCAATGTTTTCTGATAGCAACGCACTTCCCTGGGAAATCCAACGTCATAGCGGACAGGTTCAGCAGAGCTATCCTCATGCCTCATGAGTGGTCTCTGAATCAGGAAGTTGCAGATCTTATCTTCCGCAAATGGGGACAGCCTTGCTGTGATCTATTTGCCACTCCTGTCAACAACAAATGCAGCAGCTACTTCTCCCTACTTCCTCTTCCAGGTCATATACCCAGAGATGCTCTAGTCCACGATTGGCCTCAGAGACTCCTTTACGTTTTTCCCCCTTTTCCCCTAATACCAAGATTCATACAGAAAGCAAAATCGTTAGGTTGCAAAATGATCCTCATTGCCCCATATTGACTTCGACAGATATGGTTCCCATTCCTGCACCTCAACCTTCTGGATCAACCGTGGATTCTAGACCCTGTTCCAGATCTTCTGATTCATCAATCAGGCGGGTTGCACCAATCCCTTCAAACACTCACAGCTTGGTTACTCCACTTCCAACCTTAGCCAGGCTTTCCAGTATCTCCCCAGCAGTCCTTGATATTATTGTTTCCTCACATAAGTCTACTACGAGGAAAATGTATGCTAGTAAATGGAAATGGTTTTCTTACTGGGCAGAATCTAGAAATTTGGATCCTTTCTCAGCCCCAGTCCATGAAATTCTTGAATTTCTAGCAGAACTTTTTCAGTCTGGTGTGGCATCCGCTACCATTAGAGTACAGTTAGCTGCCATTTCTAATTTTCATATCGGTATGTTTAATTCTAGCATAATGTCTCATAAGCTCTGCAAGGCCTTTATGAGAGGAACATCTCTTCTTAGACCCCCAGTTAGAGATCCTCTTCCTCCTTGGCATCTCAATTTAGTTTTAGCTTCCTTAATTTTGCCTCCCTCTGAACCAGCAGCATCATGTTCCTTAAAATTTCTTTCTTGGAAGACACTTTTTCTGGTTGCTATCACTTCAGCTAGATGTGTCTCAGAACTTCAAGCACTATGTGTTCATCCTCCTTACCTGGTGTTTCGCAAGGACAAAGGTTCTCTGCGGACCAGTCATTCCTTTATTCCTAAAGTCTGCTGAGAGAACAATTTAAATCAATCCATAGATCTCCCAGTTTTCTTTCCCAATCACAGCAACAAGGCAGAATACAAGCTCCACCAACTGGATGTGCACAGACAATTGCATTTTTACCTCCTTAGAACTAAGGAACTAAGAAAGTCAGACCAGTTATTTCTTTCTTATGCTTTCAACAAACAAGGCCTTCCAGTTTCTAAGGTGACCTTATCCAGATGGTTATCTGATACTCTTGCCTTTATTTATCAGTTACGAAATAGAGCTACCAGCTAAACCAAAAGGTCATTCTACTAGAGCATTAGCCACCTCTGTAGCCTTTCAGTCTAGGTTGCCCATAGACCCAATTTGTGCAGCTGCCACGTGAGCAAACCCTCATACTTTTATCTCTCATTACAAGGTGGATATGGTCTCCTGGAGCAGAGCTTCCTTTGGTTCTACTGTTCTGAAGAGTCTGTTCCAATGAGCCACCTGGGATTTTAGGTGCTAGGGACGCTGTCCCAAACAGCAAGAATAAAGGTGAGATGGACAACTTAACATAAAGAAGTTATGTACCTACCATAACGTTTGTTGTCTTCATCTCGCCTTCCTTCTTGCATCCCTCCCTCCTTCCCCCTTCCTAGAGGATTGAGAGGAGTTCCTTTTGTTTTCACTGGCTGAGTATCTTTTATTACTTCACATGCCAGGTAATTTATGACTCTTTCCTTGTTTAGGTGTATTGGACAACCAGTTTTTAGGTAACTGGCTACTCTACTTATGTCTAGTGTGTGCCATCACAAACGAGATCTGGGTAGCTGACGCTGGGCATTCTGGGATAAGGGGTAGTCTCGAGCCAATAAACAGCTCTCGAGCTATAGAAGATGGCCGAGTCAGGGCCGAGGATTGGCTCCAAACCCAAACAGCAAGAAGGAAGGCGAGATGAAGACAACTAACATGGAACATTATGGTAAGTACATAACTTATTTTTCTCTTCTTTTAATACTTGTATCAATACAAACCTTGCATTACATGCTACTTAATGCATATCTAGTGCCACAGGCCCATTTGCAACAGCAAACCAGTTATGTTTATTCATTTTCAGCAACTGTAACATGCTTCAACAAAGCATGGGGACAAGGTGCTTGTGGCCCATTGCTGCCCTTCAGCAGACAGCCACTAAATGCCTATATAATACTATTACTCACTTTAGTTTAACTGTCATTTTTTTTTTATTTTGTGCTCAAGACAATCACAGCTGCAGTGTGTAGCTTTCATTTATGGCTGTACCGTAATTGTTTTTACAGCATCTCAGCTACAGAAATCAACCAAGTAATGTGGGTGTCTGCCAATCCTCACATCTCGCAACAAGTAGTAGTTATACACCAGCAACACACATTGGCTGTCCAATGGTCATGTTGCCATTTTGCCACCATAAGTGAAACACTTCCATAGTACACCACAAACCATGTTAGCCAACAGTTTCAATAATCCCTTTTATCCTCCTAACCTGTAACTACAAACACTGTTCAGTGTTCTACCACTCCGCAGCATTACTTTAAGGAAAACGCCATTACCTTTTTGCTTACTGATTTCACTGTCCAGGTGGGTTTGCAACTTAGATGGTGTCACTATGCTGCATATTGGCCATGTGCCTTCACAAGCTCCTGTGGAAAAGCTGTACTGCAAGCTTAGTATCCCACCTTTTTTCCCACAGAGTACATTTCATATCCCGCTGTAGATAAAGAAGTATGTAGAGCCAAATATTTTTCATCCACACAATCTTAACAGATATGTGAAGAAATCCACTCTGAAATGCTTACCAGTGGTAACCTATTTGCTACTTATTTTATGCAGCGATCTTAAGGCTTACATGATGATGAGAACTAAAAAGCCAATGTTGATAATGACTTCTAAAGCTGGGTGTATAAAACAGTGCAACCAGACAGTTGGAGTCAAATACAGACTAGTGTTCCCAAACATACTACTCTTATCTTTATCCAATAGTGCCACCACAGAGTGCTCAATCTTATTCAGGTGCCAGAGTTGTAGTCAATGTTTCAAGGACATAACTTCCAAACTGTTCTAAACTTACACACTACAGTCATTTTACATAGTCATCCATTATGACACCAGGAAAAATCACACCACTGTGCTAGCTGTTCTCACTAGTACCTGGTAATAAAAGGGTTAACTACATACTACTCTTTAATCAGTACTGAGCTTTTAATTATGCACCAGTCCAGGCATATTACTACTACAAAGTTAACCACTCAAAGGGATCCACGCAAGCTGGCTTTTGGTTACAATGTGCAAAAGCTCACAAAAGCTCACAATCGCCCTATAAGCCTGACTAGCTTGGTCTGCAAGGCTATGGAGCACATCATCGTAGATTTCATTAACAGAGACATTGGGAACCTCCAAACCCTGGACCCTACTGAGTTCGGCTTTGTTAAGGGCAGATCATGCCTCCTAAACCTGGCGGACTACTTTGAGATAGTTACCAAGGCTATAGACAAGGGAAAGATGTTCCACACAGCCTATCTAGACCTAGCAAAGGCCTTTGACACCATTCCCCATTCAGGTGTTATAGACAAGCTCACTAGTCTGAACATAAACCCCTACGTCATGAGATGGGTTGCCAGCTGGCTCACGGACAGAACCCACATGGTAAGAGTAGCGGGGGCTAGGTCTGACTCTAAACAGGTTACAAGTGGCATTCCCCAGGGCTAAGTCCTAGGACCCCTCCTGTTTGGCATATACTTCTCAGAGGTACAGGCAAGCACAGGAGGACTATGGCTGACCAAGTTCGCTGACAACTGCAAACTAGGGGCTATAATTGACTCTCCATCGGACACAGGCATCCTCCAAAATGGTCTTACTGAGACAGATACCTGGTGTCAAAACCATGGCCTCAAGCTAAATACCAAAAAGTGCATAGTCATCCCCTTTGGAAAAAACAAAGTACCCACAAACTACCACATAGGTGGTAGCCCCCTAAATACAGAAGACATAATAAGGGATCTGGGGACCCAAGTAGATAGTCACCTCTCCTTTGATAATCACATTGCCAAAGTGGTTAGAAAATCCTTCTATGTGGCCCACCTAATCACAAAAGGGTTTACATGCAGATCAAAAGAGGTCATTATGCCCCTCAACGCATCACTCATTAGACCCATCATAGAGTACAACATCCCATTTGGGATGTACCTTACAAGACACCTGCAACAGCTGGAAAGACCACAGAAGTACCTCACCAAGGGGATCACTGGCCTCAAACAGATGCCCTATGCAGCTCGACTGAAGAAACTACAGCTGTACTCGTTTGCATACCGCCTACTCAGAGGTGATGTCTGCCTAACGTATAAGCCCATGTCCAACCCAGAATTGGTGGACATGCTCCACCTAAAGAAAACCATATCCCCTCGGGCCACACGCTCTAGGGATCTAAACCTCACCACAACAATAAATAGGATGTGCTGGAAGGATAGATTTCTGTCCCAGAGACTTCCCATGCTCTGGAACAAAATTCCAATCTACATTAGGCAGAGCTCCTCACTAACCTTCTTCAAGAGAAACCTCGACGGGTGGATGGAAAACAGAAAGTTAACCCCGGGGATCACTTCAATGGCTCTGCTGGACAGAGGCACAGGGAACTAATTTAAGGGGGCAGCAAAAGCCAACACATTCCGGCTAGGCTTATAAATGCCTTCGGGCAGATAGCCTAGTACCTACCTATGAACCTATTAATGCTGCACTATTGTGACAAGCCTCTGTACCACTTCAAGGTAGCCAGCATCACACCACACCACAACAGTACTTGCAGCTGCAGCCAGAGCCACATTCACCTAACCACTCTCATAACACACCTAAAGGTAATCAGACTTCCACAGTCACCAGCTTGAATCAAACATTACCTCAATTCCTACTCAAAGACTATTCATTACTATTACAAAAATATTTGAAACCTGCAGCTTTAAAAAATGTAGCAATTCCAGAAATCTATGTACTGCTTAACCATTCACCCAACACCTCATGCCAAAAACACTGCCACTGCAAACAAAACTGTAAGTTTTCCTCCAAAATTGGATGTCACATTGACCAACACATGCCAAATTGCAGTTTGCATTACAAATATTATGAAGTGATCATTTGTCTAGAACACACCAATACATTTAACAAGACACCGGTGTCACCACTGTCCGAGTGAAATTGCAAACTGATCTGTCTTGTATGCTACAAGCATGGAAACGCATCAAGAACTGTTTCTTCTGTTGAAAATCTATATCCAAATCAGTTTTTGTACATACCTTTTTCCTTCACTAGTGTGTTCCACAAGTTACACCAGCAAGATGATCCCCCCAAGACCAAATCTGATGCTTTGCTATAACAAAGTAGCTGTATTTGTAGGCAGTTCTCAATGCCAACCATGCTCTGCCTTCGTACCATTTATCTGGCTTCAATTAGCATGCTCTCAATTTCACCTAAATCCCTTCCTTGGCATAAAAAATTCTCATCTAGCCCCTGAACTAGCACCATTCTTATCTCCCTATTCGTTCATATGAGAAACAAATCCTTGAAACACTTGAACCCCAACAAATCTCATGCAATGCTTATATACATACTCATTTTCCATTGTCTAAACAGTACTCCTCCTGATAAAACAATGCCATGTAGTCACATATTGAGACTCTACAGAGATTTCTCCTTAACTTCTTGCTCTGTACATGTCTTACACCAGGCTTTGCAGTACCTGTTACTCCTCTCTCTTCATTTCTTTCTCCAGTCTTTGCAGTCTTTTCCTTGCTTTTTGCCTTTCAACCCTCACTTCTACTTACCCTCACCAACAGTTAATTGTCCGATATCTCCCAACTTTACATCTATTTCATAATTTCCTCTCATCTGCAAAATGTTTGCTTTCTCTGAACATCCTTTATTCTATGTACCTATGACTGTTTAATAATCATTCCTGGATCATTATCTATTATGACTTAATAGATCCTGAAGGTAAAATCCATCTGTTACTGCACTTCGCATGCTAATGTGAAGAAGTCTATTTCTTGAATCAAGTATGGTGCAGCTTCAACCCCACCTCTACTAACAATTGGATTCAAGCCGAGTTGCACCTTACCACATCAGCACTACCAGCAGAAATAGAAGTTATTCACTGCTCTACTGAACTAATTGCTAAGGAGTGGATCATAAATAGTTAAACTACATCTTCCAATAAGATGTGGTGTGTGAATTTCTCCTGATTTTCTTTCAGGCAGTTGCCTACTGGCAGGCACAAGCTATCTTCAGAATCATTGTTCAGTGGTACCATGGTCAATCCCTGTATATACACAGATTGCTTCAGGTTACATTTTTCTTTCAACAAAGTCCACAGCAGTTAAAGTACTTGAATCGGTCTACTACATTTTTACTAATCACCTCACCCATTCATGCACTATATCACAACTTCTGAACATGTATTCTTAATGGATAACAGCACACCCCATAGGCATCTTAACTTTGTTGGCAGTACACAGATCAACCTCTGGAATAGCATCACGCAAAATGTCACACATGCTCTGCTTCTTTTACATGACTGCCATAACTGGAATAAACGTTTTACATTTCTACTATGTGTGCAGTTCTCATGACTATATTCTAATCCCTGCAATGTGCCAAATAAATGTTTCACATCCCCCCAGGTATACTTAACTGGGGCATTTTACACACACACACACACACACACACACACACACACACACACACACACACACACACACACACACACACACATCATTGAAAATAATGAAAATGCAGAGCCAGCACTGAAAATAAATAAAATACACAGCACCTTGCTAAGCAGAGCAATAGCATTTCTGTTTTGGCATTGTAAATAAAGAAAATACACAGCACTTTACTAAGAAGCAGAGCAATAACAATTCCGCCTCGGTATTGAAAATAATGATCGGCAGCAATAATAAAAGAGCAGAGCAGTAGCAGTAACATACATAAAAAATGAATCAGCAGCAACAGCCAGCACTGAAAATAAAGAAAATATGCACCTTACTAAGAAGCAGGGCAGTAGCAGTTCCTTTTCTGCATTGAATATAAAGAAAATACACAACAACATACTAAGAAGCTGAGCAACAGCAATTCCATCTCAGCATTGAAAATAAAGATTGGCAGCAATAACAAAAGCAGAGCAATAACATGGCACCGTACTTAAAATATGAAGCAGCAGCGTAGCAATTCCAGCCAAAACTGTGTACTGTTTTAAAATTCTGCATGTGTAACAGGACATCTGTGACAATGCACACACAGACATCCGGAAGAACAGGACATGATGCTATGATTGAGTAAATGGGGCAGACCGCCCCTCCCCTTTATCTACGGCTTGGCCCTCCACCTGTGGTTCTTTTCCACACTAGATACCATCTCGTCCTACTTCAGAACTGTTAATGTGTTTATCAGTCATCGGCCCACCCATTCATATGCTGCCTTAGTACTCATGAGCAACGGTAAGAATGGTATGTCACACTTACAACGCAATACATATGCAGATTCCAATTTACAGCACAGTACGCAATACTCGCCATCAATTCCATGTCACCAAAATGTCAAACACACAAATATCTCCAATGACATGCATCTTTTAATAGTAACTTTAAACATACTTGTCTTAATTTAAATTTGTCATATTACATGAGTTGGCACATTGACTATATAGTGTTGAAAATTGACCTTCAAACTGGATATACACATCTCGGTTTTCTTAATAAAAATACAGTAATATTCTTCATATACACTAACCATAAATGCTGGCCTTCCATAATCTCTCTAAATATACCAAAGTTAAAGGAAATAGTTGGTATTATCCTTGGCTTGCTTACGCCCACTAACAAATCCAAAACCTTTCCTAAATGTCAGTTGACAGCAACAGTCACTAACGAATAGGTTCAAAATTATAGTGCAACTAGACAATTACCAAAAATTCTGGCAGGCTTCGGCATAAGAAACTACACTACTGTACTTCAGCACTGGTACTACTTGACATGCATACATGTTAAACCGCAAAATTGTACCAGTGATTCAAAGCAGTGTTCACATACCTCAATAACGAACCCTACACCTTAATGGTAAATTTATATAACTACAATTCTGGCAGCAGGAAGTCTAATTCACACGTACACGACACCACAAAATTGGTGTTTGCAGAGGACATAATACATACCCGTATTACTACAGTTATGATGCTGATTGTTAAATTACAAACAAGCAATGAACAACATGGAGTCAATACGGCAAAACAAATTGAGACTACAAATGTTACTCACATTCTGCCAAAGGTTCACTCTTCTTTATAGGTTCGTAGGTGCGTACTAGGCTAATGGCTCTGGAGCCTTTACAAGCCTAGGCCATAGAAGTGTCCTGGCACCATGCCGCCCGATGTTAATTTCCAGTGTCTCTATCAAGTAGAGCCACTGGAGTGATCCCTAGGGTGAGCTTTCTATTTCCCATCCACTTGTCAAGATTTCTCTTAAAGAGGGACATTGAAGTGCTCTGCTTGACATGTATGGGAAATCTATCCCAGAGCATGGGCAGTCTCTGGGTTATGAACCTGTCCCTCCAACATGTTCTGTTGATTGTGCTAATGAGGTTGAGGTCTCTGGCACATGTGGTGCGGAGGGATTGGGATTTCTTTAGATGTAGCATTTCTAACAGAGCTGGGTCAGACATGGGTTTGTAAGTCAAGCAGAGATCGCCTCTTAGTAGACGATACGAGATAGAGAATAGCTGGAGTTTTTTTTTAGTCTGGCCATGTAGGACATGTGTTTAAGGCCTAGGATCCTCTTTGTGAGGTACTTTTGTGGCCTTTCCAGCTGTTGTATGTGTCTAGTGAGGTACATGCAAAATGGGGCATTATACTCGATGATTGGCCTAATGAGGGAAGAGTAGAGAGAGAGATGATGACCTCTGTCTTCCTGGATGCAAAACCCTTGGTAATGAGGTGTGCCACATAGAAGGACTTTCTGACCACAGTGGCAATGTGGTGATCGAAGGAGAGGTTACTGTCGACCTGTATCCCCAGATCTCTTATAACGCCTTCAGTGTTCAGTGGGCTCCCATCGATGTGGTAATTAGTGGGAACTGTGTTTTTCCCAAAGGGGGTGACAACACATTTTTTGGCATTAAGCTTAAAGCCATGGTTTCGACACCAGTCATTGGTCTCAGTGAGGCCTTTCTGTAGGATGTCTACATCACTTGGGGAGTTAATAATGGCTCTCAGCTTGCAGTAGTCTGCGAACTTGGTCAGCCAGAGTCCCTCCGAGTTGGCCTGGACTTCTGAGAAGTAGATGCCAAACAGGAGATGACCCAGGACCGATCCCTGTGGGACTCACTCGTGTCTGGTCAGCAGTCTGACTTGGAGTCCGCTACTTTCACACTGTGGGTTCTATCTGTGAGCCAGTTTGCAAACCACCTAGTGATATAGGGGTTTATGCCTAGTTTGGTGAGTTTGTCAATAATTCCTGAGTGGGGAATGGTATCAAAGGCCTTGGCCAGATCGAGGTAGGCTGTATGAACTGCCTTGCCCTCATTCACAGCTCTGGTGACTGACTTGAAGTCAACCAGGTTGAGCAGGCATGATCTACCTTTCACAAAACCAAATTTAGTGGGATCTAGAGTTTGGAGATTCCCTCTATCCTTGTTAATTAGGTCCTTGATGATGCACTCCATAGCCTTACATATCAGACTCGTCAGGCTAATGGGGTGAAAATTCCCAGGGTCTGTAGTCGTTCCTGTCTTATGGAGTGGGATGACTGTAGCAGTGCATCATTCGGCAGGGACAAAGCCTGAGGTGAAGCTGTGATTGAACAGGATACACAGATGTGGTGCCAGTTCACTTTGTAGTTCATGTAGAACACATCCAGGGATTTTGTCGGGTCACATGAAGGCTGTATTCTTGGCCTTGGACAATCCAGCTTAACCTGTGCTGCAGTAATGCTGGGTGCCTGGCATTCCTCCAGTATTGGGGGGGGGGGGTAAAGTTGGTACTGAATCTGTTGGCTAGTATATTGGCAATATCTGTTGCTCAGTATAGGATGTACCATTGTGCAGTAACTCAGAGCAAACCTGGTGGTATTACCACGGAGAGATTCTTGATATAACTATAGAAGGCTTTGTGGTTGTTTTTAGTGTCTGCCATAATTCTGTCTTCATAGCTGGGTTTAGAGGTTTCGATGATGTTATGTTGAAGCTAATAAGCTGTTGCAGTCATTACACTTGGGTTATCCTGCTGGCAGGCTACCCTCAGTCGGCCTGAATTCCAAAGTCTAGGTCCGGCATCGGTTGCTGTCGCCTCTTCCCTGACGTCAGTGCGCCAGGGGTATAAAAGATGTAGCCGATGCCATTTTCTTCAGTCTTTCTTGCTGTGCGGTGCCTGAAGCATAAGCAGTTCACAAGTGCCGGTTGGCCGACTCCTGTTCGAATTTCAGATCCAAAGTCTTCATTAAAAGCTAAGTACCCCGTTGGGGAAACTTTTTTCTTGCTCCAGACCGATGTCAGAAAAAGGTAATAATTGTATTTCTTGTGGGAAGCAAATACCTCATAAGGACTTTCATTCTTACTGTATTCCTTGCCTAGGCCCTGACCACGATGTTGCTAGTTGTCGGTTTTGTGCTAGATTTAACCAACGCACTGTTAAGCGTCGGTACAATTTTGCATTTCACTATTTTGGCAGAAGATTTAATTATACCATGTCGTCAGATAGCCATTTGACTACCGGAATTCACAAGAAACGCAAAGAAAAAGAAAAGGACAGGCATCCGAGGTCCAAAACTGACGGCGAGGCTTCTTCTAAGCCAGTCGCCGGTTCGCCAGTTCTCGGTGAGGCGCCTTCACAGCCCCTGACGCCCGCTACTTTAGACCCGCAGGCTGCTACTGACTCCCACGTGGAGTCACCTAGGCTGCTGAAAGCTCAAGGTATTGGACCTTCGGAGACTATTCCCTCAGATGGGTCCAGAGCCGCTGAGCAGGCATCGACTTCTGAGGGTGTTTTCAGACCAACTCAGTTATACATTAAAATGACTTCAGCTTCAAAGGCAAAGACTAAAGCACCCTTAAAAACAAAGAAACAAGTACAACAGCCTCATGGACAGGCCTCCATACCCATAAAACAGATGGTCAAAATGGCCGAAGACTTAATTACTTTGAGCAGGGGTTCCCATCCCCCACCTGATAAAAGGCGTTGGCAAGAGACAGAATATGAATCTGCAGATCAGGTTTCCATTTCATCTGATTCCTCTTCTGATCAGGAATACTCTCTTCCTCCCTATGAGGATTCTGATGCTGAAGAATCTATCCCTTCAGCCTCTCCTCCTGAGGATTACTCTTTTGCGGAAACCTTGCATACTATGAGGGAGCATTTCCTCTGGGAGAGCCAAGATTTTTCAGAATATAAGAAAAGGCTCAGAGACTTCCTTTTATTACCACAACACAGGCCCCTAGCTATTCCACCTGTGTTAGACATTGTTGATGATGTACTTTCAGAGTCCAGTCTGACCCCTGACTCCTTACCTCCAGCTCCTGTTAAGCCGGACAGGTACTACAGGGTTCCTGACTCTCATAAATTCCTTTTCAAAAACCCTGCTGCTGACCCAGAAACTCTCTCTCAGGGTCCCAAAGGGGTCAAGGCTTCCGCTGCAGAAAACCCTACCCCCTCTGACAGGAATTCTAGGGCATTAGACAGATGAGGAAAAAGATTTATACTTCCACTACCTTGGCTATAAGGGCTTAAAATTGTCAGTTTCATATGCTCAAATAGCAGCAATATATTATGTCGCTGCTTAAACAGAAAATGTTGACAAATTCTGAATGTGCAGAAAACAAAGAAATGCAGGATTTATTGCATGCAGCTGAACAAGTTGGAAAGCATAATTTGCAATGTGGTTTTGATTCTTTGGAGGCCTCTTGCAGAGCCGCTGTCACGGGTTCTGTCATCAGGAGACATGCTTGGTTAAAGGAACAAAGTCTGCCTGATCATGTCAAAGCAAAATTATTAGATGCCCCATTACAGCATGATACTTTGTTTGGTTTTAAAGAAAATGGAGGACAAAGCTAAATCTATGCAAACTGTTAAGGATTTCTTACAGGTTCAGCCTCCAAGATTTAGCAGATACTGGCGTACAAAGAATTGGTCCTTTCCAGTGTCAGACAGACCACAAAGGGGCAGATACAGACGCCCAAGAGGCAGATCCCAGCCCCAAGGTTCGTGCAGGTCTAAACAATGGGGTGCTTCTACCTCCAAAAGTGGCGAAGACAAATCACAACCATACAAGAAACAGTCCCAATGACTTCCCCCTGCATGCACCAAGCACTTATCTTCTGACAGCACCTTTAGGGGGAAAACTAGCACTTTTTTCTCAAAACTGGCACATAATAACCCAGGACAAACGGGTCCTAGACATAGTGTCACAAGGCTACAAGTTTCACTTCCATACCCTGCCAAGGACAAACGGTTGGCCAGACCTGCCAAAACATCAATGAGCAGAGGCACAAAAGCAAATCTCATCCCTCATGGACATGAGGGCCATTCAACAAGTACCAGAGCAAGAGTAGGGACAAGGATTTTATTCAAGACTGTTTTTGGTACCAAGAAAGGACAAGACCTGGAGACCAATACTGGACCTATCTATCCTAAACACATTTCTGGATATACCAAAATTCAAAGTGTTGACTCTACAGCAACTTCTGCCCATGCTGGGCAAGAAGGCTTGGCTTGTGATTTTAGACCTAAAAGAAACATACCTGCATGTCCCAATCAGACAAACATGCAGAGGATACCTCAGATTCAAAGCTGGCTCAATGCACTACCAATTCTCTGCACTGCCCTTTGGCATATCTACTGCTCCCAAGGTCTTCACAAAGTGCCTGGCACCAGTAATTGCATTCTGCAGACAAAGAGAAATACAAATATATCCTTACTTGGACGACTGCCTCATTCAAGCAGAGAACAAGGACATTCTACTACAGCATCTGGCGTTTGTAAAGAGATTTCTAACAGGCCTAAGGTACACAGTCAACGGAAAGAAATCAAAACTAGTACCCTCTCAAGAGATAATATTCCTGGGTGCAAGCTTAAATACAACTGTCCAGATGGCTTTTCTCACGCCATACAAACAAAGGCAACTGACTACCTATTTCAACCTGTTGGCAACAAAGGCCCATTTATCTGCAAGAAAAATTCTGCAGGCTTTGGGTTTCATGGCATCCTGCATTCTACTAATTCCATATGCGAGACTGCATATGAGGAAACTTCAATGGTACCTGAAAAGTGTTTGGACCCAACATTGCCACAGCCTGGAAACAATAATTACCCTCATTGCCTGCCTGCAACAGGAGTTTTGTTGGTAGGCGAAGGCTTGTCACCAGAACAAGGGACAGCCATTCATTCACTTTACCCCCAGCCAGGCAGACATTAACAACGGATGCATCAGATTATACCTGGGGGGCCCATATGGCAGGAAGATGTATTCAAGGCACATGGTCCGCAAACCAAATGCATCTACATATCAATCAAAAAAAAGATGCTAGCTGTTCAGAATGCCCTGACAGCCTTCAAGGACCTACTTCAATGGTACCTAAAAAGTGTTTGGACTCAATATTGCCACAGCCTGGAAACAATAATTACCCTCATTCCCTGCCTGCAACAGGAGTTTCGTGGGTGGGCGAAGGCTTGTCACTAGAACAAGGGACAGCCATTCACTTTACCCCCAGCCAGGCAGACATTAACAACGGATGCATCAGATTATACCTGGGGGGCCCATATGGCAGGAAGATGTATTCAAGGCACATGGTCCGCAAACCAAATGCATCTACATATCAATCAAAAAAAAAATGCTAGCTGTTCAGAATGCCCTGACAGCCTTCAAGGACCTACTTCATCCCGGACAACTACTGATAAAGACAGACAACACCACGGTCATGTGGTATATAAACAAGCAGGGAGGCACTCATTCTTACCCCCTTTGCAGACTAGCCATGACTTTGTGGGACACAGCATTGACTTATCAAGTACATCTGCAGGCACAATTCCTGCCAGGAAAGATAAATACTCTGGCAGAGAAAGATAAATACTCTGGCAGACGAACTAAGCAGAAACCTCATGGATCCCCACAAGTGGAAGTTGGATCCACAAGTCTTCAGCATGATAACAAGGAAATGGGGATGCCCGGATATGGATCTATTTGCCTCTTCTCACAACTACCAACTAAAAAGTCTCTGCACAAGGACTTATCACAGACAAGCATGGAAAGTGGACGCCCTATCTTTCAGCTGGAAAAGCTTAGCAGTATATGCCTTTCCTCCACTGCCTCTCCTCCCCAAGGTACTCCTAAAGGTCAGACAGGAGAAGCCAAAGATGATACTGATTGCCCCAGACTGGCCCCGCCAGCACTGGTACCCAATCCTAAGGAACTTGTCTCAATGCCCGGCTTGGACCTTGCCTCAAATACCTCATCTACTACCCCAACAAAACAATCAGATCCTGCACAGCCAATTAAAGACCTTAAATCTGGCAGCATGGCGGATAATGTAGTGATACAAAACGCGCCTCTCACTAAAGCTGTAATGGATGTCATTTTGGAGGCCAGAAGGCCTAGTACCAGAAAATCTTATGCTGAAAAATGGAAGGGATTCTGTGCTTGGAACCAGACACAAGGAATTGACACAGCTGTGCCAAATATTCCTCAGATTTTGCAATACTTAACTGACATGCTGGAGAAAGGCCTATCCTTTTCATCAATTAAAATTCATGCCTCTGCCATTTTGGCTCATTACAATACAGAGCCACCAATCTTTTCTCATCCCTTGTTAAGGCAGTACCTCAGAGGAGCCAAAAACTTCAGGCCTCCAAGGAGATCACCAATACCTGCATGGGACCTAAATTATGTTTTGGAAAAATTCACCCTGCCTCCTTTTGAGCCAGCTGCTACAGCTGATATAAAGTTTTTATCTTGGAAAACAGCTCTGCTCCTAGCAATAACCTCGCAAGATGAGTCTCAGAGCTACAGGCACTCATGGCTGTGGAACCTTTTATCATTTTTTACCCAGACAGGGTTTCTCTGAGGACAAACCCGACATTTATGCCTAAGGTAGTGTCCAGTGTGGCCCTTAACCAAACTATTCATCTGCCTACTTTTTATCCAAACCCACAGAATAAGGGGGAGAGAATTCTGCATTCTTTGGACATACACAGACAGCTACGCTTCTACTTGAACAGAACCAAAGCCTTCAGAAAGACAGAGCAACTACTAGTGGCATATGCTGCAGGATCACAAGGAAAGGCTATCTCAAAGCAGACTATTTCAAAGTGGATAGGCCACTGCATTCATTTCTGCTATTCACAACATGGCAAGCCAGTGCCTAAGGGCATTAGGCCACATTCAACCAGAGCAGCAGCCACTTCAGCAGCCTTCCTCAGGGAAGTACCAACCAAAGACATTTTAGAGGCTGCTACCTGGAGTTCAGTGCACACCTTTGCAAAGCACTACCATTTACCTCTGTACTCTAAATCCAGGGCAGGCTTTGCCACTGCAGTTCTACAAGGCCTCATGGCCACTCCTAATGCAATTTAGCTCCAGCCTCCCAACCATAGCTTTGGGATTCAACCCAAGTGTAATGACTGCAACAGTGAAACATGAAGAACATAGTACAGTTGTGTACACTTACCATAAATGTAGATGTTAGAGTGTATTCACTGTTGCAGTCCAGGTTACCCTCCCACCATCCCCCTTTCATTTGCTGGGTCTTATCTGTACTTCTCTATTCTATACAACCTATGTGGTGTATTCGCTTGTAGATGAAGGAAATGTTTAATTTAGTGCATGCATGTTTATTAGCATAATCTATTTAGCCTACCCTTTTGGGGGCACCTGACATCTGGGGCAAGAAAAACTGAAGAAAATGGCATCGGCTGCATGTTTTATATCCCTGGCGCACTGACGTCAGGGAAGAGGTGACAGCAACTGACGCTGGACCTAGACTTTGGAATTCAGACCGACTGAGGGTAGCCTGCCAGCAGGATAACCCAAGTGTAATGACTGCAACAGTGAATACACTCGAACATCTACATTTATGGTAAGTGTACACAACTGTACTTTTTTCCAGTCTTGGGACTTCACATTTTTTGCAACAGTTTCTTCCTTCTATTGTAGAGTTTATTAATGGCAGCGGACCACCAGATTGACTTCCTTTTTTTGGAGGAGAGCGTCCTGGTTCTGTTGGGTGTGGCTAGTTCCATGCATTTATGTACGTGTTCATACAGTGCATTGGTGTATGATTCTCATCTGTTTTCCATTGACATTTACTTTGTTCAGCTGAAACCCTACTATTCATGCACCATGGTATTACAACTTCCAATGAGGGCACTACATATGTAGACGCAAAATTCCGTGTCAGTACTCCAATCAGAATAAACTCCAAAGTCCATCTAGCTGAAAATTTCAAAACTTACCTTTATCTATTAATTCTGACGTTATAATAAATAAACCCTTGCTTCCAACATTATCAACTAAATAGTATCAACTGAAAAAGTCTTGTTTATGACGGACCTTATGAGTCACTTCATGACTATCATGTGGTGGTGCAATATTGCAAAGTTAATGTTCAGCCCGCATCATTTCTTTTCCTCTTGCAAATGTTTACTTAACAACAGACACGTGTACTCACCCACATTTGCTACCTTGGCCATGCACAGCAAAGTTGACAACTTTGACACTACAGTCAAATGTCCACTGCCTAGCTCCACTTTACTAATGACTTCAGCAGTGCCATAGTACTCATCTGTAAGGAATGGAACATCTGTACTTCAAACAAGTATCTAAGCTTAGTCACATACATACACATCTTCATCATAATTGTCATATTAGCAGTACACATTCATTCCCTGTACTGAAAACTCCACATCTCCTTTGAGAAATAGTACTTCGAAAAATTGTACTCACTCAGTCAACAGATGCTACTCCACTGTTACCCTGGCTTCTCATTACTTCTCCCAAATCTAGAAATATGTCTTGCAATCACAACACTCTTCTCTGGATGCTCACATCTATCAATGTTCTTTGGAAGGGGTGGTATTAACATGGGGCCAATTTCCAACTTCCCTCGTTTTGCACTTATGACTTCCATCATCAAGTTGTATATGTTGTCAAACTTTTGCTTCTCAGAGATTGGTTTAGCCACCCATTCCTGCTTTGCCTTTGAGTACACAACTTTGTATCTAGGTTCACTTTTTGCTGCTGACTTGCTTGTTCAGAATTTGACCACAGCTTGTTCATGGTTCAGGTTTTCATTATGATCCAGGATGCCAAGTATGACACGAGCTTTCATCCCTGCATAACTGAAGTGCTCAAACTTGGGATAGTGCTTGCATAGCAATACACGGAAGACCTCAAGGTTGCCAGTGTGACAGAACTTTATTTGCTTTAAATCCTTTAGAAATACTGGGCTTGTAACAATCCTCTTCAGGTTACTGTGACACGCATCATCTTCTTCAAGCCACTTCTTCTCATCTCCTTCTATAACTTGCATCTCATGTCCACAGCGAGAAACCTTCTTTACCCCACTCCAACTGTGTATGTCTGTTACATGGTACAGCAACAACAACCATTTCCCTTCTAGTACTACTTCATCGCCATCACGTTTCTGCATACCACCACAGGTGATTCGAAATGCTGTGGTACCACTGCAATAATTCATGTTTACCCTGCCTTTTGCCAGGTTCCATTATTTTCTTTGTTAAGCTTTTTGACATATGCCTGACATCAAACTGATGGGTCAACCTCTGGGAATTCTTTGCACATTAATAATATGATTCCAAAATGTCTGTCAGTTGCTAGAAGGCTGATTTTAATATTCTTATCCTTCAGGTTATCCATGCACCTCTTGAAAGCTTTCTTCTCCAGTGTCACCAAAGTCACTCCCATGTGAACCTGTTCTAGGGCAAAATCAAGGATGTATCTTGAATCCAGATCCATTATGTTATAGCAACAGTACTTTGTTGAATATCCAGGACTATTGCACCAGCCGCCTCCAGGTAACCTTATTTCTTTCTCCTCTGTATTTGCCAGTAGACAATTTTGTTGCTGTGTCCAGGTATGCTGTAATACTGGGAACAAATACACTCATTGAATGGAGTAGAAGGTAGTCTCATTGATAAATTCCACTCCAAGATATGCACAGACTCTGCAATATGGGCATATGTACTTCCACTAAACAGGGCAGAGGATGCAAGGAGCAAGTTGCCCATTGGCATGCGTCCTAACACTGGCTGACTTTGCCACTCCAGAACTTTGTGGCCACTAATGCAGGATACCTTCACAGACATGCAGGACCCTATCTTTGATTTCTTTTCCACTTCCATAGCAGGTGTTTTGCATTGGGGACAGGTCAGCTTCAACAGCAGTGAATCTAGGCAAGACTCAAAGACAATGTAGTTAGGCTCACTTATCATTCTTTCATCTTCATCCCATTTGTTCTACTGTGACTTTTGTATCAGAGATGGTACTGTATCTTTTATGTCAGAGATGGATAGGCTGTCTGTTCTGTAGCACCAGTCAGGATCCATTTCGATGTCATCATTTGCACACACTGATATTGAGGAATCACTTTGCATGCTTGTCTGTAGGCTTTCTGGAGGACGCTTGATTGGCGTGCTCAAGCCATCATTTGAAGAGATATATATGTGCTGGAGCTGCATCAGCCTGTGTCAGTGCAGCTGTCATCTGCCTGATGAATACACATATTCAGACTGGTGCTGCATGTGGCTACATCACTGAACATGTGATCCTCCTGTGAATCTGGCTGTCTCATTTCTGTTTGCACCAATTTGGACTTCTTGCAGTATGTGTGGTTCATCAGTGTTGAAACCCCCACCTCTGTAAACTGTATTGCTGCATCTTTCTTCTTCCCAGGTAGAGTTTTAAGTTCTGTTAACTTAGCTTGTACACCTAAGATGCAACCTTTTCTGCTGAACGTGGTTTGGCATGCTATGGTATTCCGACTACGCTCCTGAATTTCCATTGTATATATGTCAATGGCTTCCACTACTTCTTCGTACAATTCTGCAACAGGTACCTGGAAGTACAACACTGACATTACTTATGAACTTGCAATTCATGTCTTTATAGAACTTTTAAATGTAAACCACGTGTGGATGTGCACATCCATGTCATTTGGGTAACTCCCTTTTCCTATTTTATCTGTCCATACTACCACCCAACTTGTAAACCCTAAATTCCAGTGGACAACACTCCATTCACCACTCCTCAACTTCCTTATTTTTATTTACATACTGTTCAGGTCTGTGCACTTGCATATACCATTGTGTCCTCCTCAATCTGTTAATCACTTATGATTCCACTAACACCTTCTGGTCATATTGCCCAAATATGTTAATGTTTACTCTGGATGAAATAATTGAGCCACATATAACATTTGTACAGGGTACATGACTGATAACCCAATCACCACTATTATCTGCAATACATCACGTCTAACCCAAAGTTTACATTATCCAACACTCTACCCAATACGTGTAAGCAAGTTATAGCAAAATATATTTTATTCTTAACTGACATTTACCAAGGCAGAACAGGTTATGTATTAGCTTTGCTCTTGACCTGTCAGCTGTTCCACTCAAATCACTACCCCATCACTACTCACTACGCCATCACTACTGCCTATATGAACTTAAAGTTCTGATGCTTCTGACATCCTGACCTTGATGATACAAAACTCAAAGCTTCTACAACAGCTAGTATTCCCCATGACCTACTCATTGTTTAACTCCATGTGTTCCTCGGCCACATCACAGTCTCTCCCTGGTTCTGTAACCACACTTTGTTCTGCTACCTCTGCCAATGGGGCGGCTAACTCAACGACTAGTGCACTTTGCTTTCTTTCTCTGTTCGTAGATAGAAGTATGTGACTCGGAGAAAAATAGTATTAACTCAGTATGCACTGGTTAAATCAGATGACTAACCATGAAGTAATGATTGCTTGATTAACTGTATTGAACACTTGAATGCAGTACATAGTTACCTTACCATGTGCAGAGACTTCATCATCAACGATTTCTGGCAGTGTTGGTGGTAGTGTACTCAGAAGTTTGTCAATAAGCTGTAGAATAAAGGCAATTGATTTACTAATATTCCTTAGGTATCAGCATGCATATACTGCCTAACAATGATGGTCACACACTGTTACAGCAACGGTACCCCTTGATTTTATGTCCCCTGTCATTTTTGTCTAGTACATAGCCACAGCTAGGACAAAGTTTCTCAATATCATTGCATACAGTGAAAATGTGTAGTTTAATTGTAGCATATGTAAACATTCAAATGTTAAGCTCTATAAAAACAGATTACTCATGCAAGGTGCATTGCTGACAAACATCTGCTCAGTCACAATTTTCATGCTGAACAAATGCTAACACATGGCACAGACTTTTTAGTTACGTTTTTGCCTGAGCCTTTGTAGTGTAGATGTCAGTGGATTTTTTGTGGAGAAAGAGAAAATTGTAGGCACTGCTTCTTTTAATTAGTCACCAAATCAGTTGCCAAGCCTTCATTTCCTCTTTAAGAAGCTCTTGCATGTAGTTCAATTCAAACTGGCTATCATCAAAATGTTATGAGCACAGTAAATGTCTGGGCTTTGGCCTGCTCACCTCTTCTTTGACAAATTTACTTAAGTTGCCAGCTTCTGTACCACAGTTTATCACCCAATGTGTACACAATGTAATATCATGTGGAAATCAATGGAATAACACACCGGGTAGCAGACTATCGTGGCAAATGCGGCAGCTATAAGCGAAGCACTGGGGTATAGTGACAGTCACCTACAGAAAAAGAAAAGCATTACTGTGTCAAATCACATGTGCCACTCATTTAATGACAAAGCACTATCCTGATGAACTTACAGTGATATACCAGTGACAGTAAGCACGCCTACTACTTCAGCAGCACAAACCCCATTCCTGCTGCACTTTATCAATGTGCAAATCCTGCAAAATTTCAACTTCCCTCATGTTACAGACCCTTCAAAGTGTTGGATATGTCAGTGGCAAACCCACAATCATCCTTTTTATCATCAAGACACAGAATGCCAAGGGCTCCATGCAGAACATGACATGTCAACACTGCACAACACAATGAATTCAATACCTTTACTGTCTAAACAGTTTTTACAGTAACCAGATTCATTACACATTAAGCTAAGTAACACTATAATGGAATTCAAAGTTACCTCAATACTTCGACCATCCTGTTTGGTCATTTGCACTCATGAACTTACCCTCCTGATGTTCGCCCAATTGTAGCATGGTATAACTGCAGAACTTGTGCCATCTACACTTCTGCAGCCGTACCCAGTATGGAGAACTTTCAACTTAAAGCGCACTCTATTTCTGCTGAATGACTGAACAATTATGTAGGCCGGAAATGTCAGTTGTATTACTGGAGTTCAAAACATGTTTTACTTTTGTTACATTTTCAAAAGCCCTAGATTACCTTGTGTCACCTCCACTGTAGTCATCAACCCCTAAAAAAAACTAAAAATGAAAACAAAGTACATAAAGTACAGAAGCTTTTTTGAATCATTGTTCCTCATGCAGATAAAGCACAAAACGGGTTTAATTTAAACATGTGTCCATCATTGGATGGTGAAACCCCAACTGGGTAGCTCTTCTCAGCACAGTACACTGTTACAGGAAAATAAAACTTCAGAACTACCAAAATGCCAGGAGTCACCATTGAGAAATGCTTCCGTCTACCGAATTTGACAGAAAAGTCTTAGCCGTTCATTTTAGACTGTATGATTCATAATATTAAACTTATTCTTTTATTATTACGACTGTACACAGCCTTTCTGCTGGGAACATTTCACTATGTAGCTGAACTGACAAGCAATTATGAAAGCTCGATGGCCTACAGTCCAAGAATTCCACACCCATTGCTTGTTGGTTTATGGACAATTAAAAGATGTGCATCTCTGGTTTACTGCAGTGCAGACAGCAACCTAACACACTCCATGAATTGTTGATTGGCAGTATGTATATTGATTACTCAAAAAACAAATGCTCAGCTATTCCACAGGGACAGAAATATTGCAGAGCCAGGAAATGATTCAACTGTTTGTCATTACCAAATTCAGAAGATAAACTGAATATATGCATTGTTATACACATATCCAATATTCCATGCTTGAAATAGACTAATACAGGACATTTCAGTACTCAGCAAAGACCCACAGTCCCTCAAATGGCTGAAAACTGACATAACTATCGTCGGTGTCTTCAGCTGGAAAGGCAACAACACAAGCAGGGAGGACCATGCAATTCCCAAAACCAAGTTTACGATTATTAAAGACCCACAGGTCATATGTTCTGTAAGCCACCAGACAGTACAACCTGAAATAGGAAAAACATAAATACAACTAAAGCAACTTTAAAGTAGTGCACATTGGTAGATACCAGCAGTCTTAAGCAAAACTACATGCCACAAATGTACACCGATGGAAACTGCATTACTAGCCAGCCAGTAAACATCCTTACATTACTAGCCAACAGAACTTAAACACATTTGCCACCAGCATCGCAGTCCCCTAACATAAACATATGGCTGCCCACTAGCTAACTTAACCCTTGTACCTTCAAATTAGTAACATGCATTGTTGCCCCCTCACACTAGCCATTACTTTGTAGTGAAGTGACAGTCATCAAGGTAGTTGTGTACCCATTTGTCCATTGTGTGTGTCGGAATCCTCCTCTGAGCATGGTCTGCTGTCCAAAAAGCATTTGCAGGATGTGTGGCAATAGGCAAGCCGATGCGAGTTGTGGATGCATAGTGATGCATTGATTATTAAACAGTGACAAGTTTAATTCTCTTCACTTGTCAGTAGCACATGGTGATGACCCACAACAGTGGCATTCACGTGCAGTGGTCATAATAGTGCAGTGGCCGCATAGGCACCACTTCATGTCAGACAGACTACATTCATCCAGCTCTATCGCTTGCTGTTCCACATTACTCTCTCTGCTCACCCAAAGGCATTTCTACCTTGGCTCTCCAGGATGATATGTCAGCTCAAACTGATATCCTTGTCTTGAACTCTTTTGTCCTTGTGATGCCATGAGGGCGGTAAGCAGGGTTCCTATTAAATGACTGAAGACGCATTCTTTCAAATGTGTCTTGATCGAACTTGAAAGCACGAAAAGGCAAAGTAGCAAAACGGCATATAAGCAAATTCTTTCCCTGGGAAAGAAATTGCTTGGCGCTTCCATTACTTTGCCATTTTCGTGACTGTAGTCCGATCTCAGAGTTGGTATATTTAAGTAGGCCCCCACTTTTTTTTTTTTTTTTTTTTTTGTGTTTTGTGGAACAGCGATTTTTTTCCCTTTGAAAAAAAATCGCTACTCTAAGTGTTCGAGATTGTAAGCTTTTGCTTACATGGGTTCGATAAATCATTGTTCGCTTTGGTAAGCAGACTCTGACAGAGAATTAACACCCAGAAACATTTATCAAGATGTGCCATCCACAGAGGTACTTCCTGTACTTCTCAGTGTGTGTTGTAATGATTAATGCTTGTAGACAGCTTAAAGGGCATAAAAAGGAATGAACACTAGAGTTTATATCTGATTGTAACATAGATGTTCATACTGGAAGGCAGCATTACATGCAATTCAATATGAAAATAGCAATGGAGGCACTTGTTTTTCACAACCTGCAACAACTGATTTCCTGTAACTCCGCACATAATGCTTTTTCAATTTCTGCTAAGCTGCTTTAAAAAAAATCATCTTATTGAACATTAGAACTCAGAATAGAATTTAGGGCAAATCATACAAAATCAATACAGAGCAAACGGAATAACTTTTTAATGTAAATAGCTGGTATATGCCAACGAAAGGGGGGAGGGTTCGGTACAGTGCAGCCTGTGATTAACAGAAAGGGACACTAATGTTTTTTCTACAGCACAATGTGAAAAAAGATGCACATGTGATATGTCTTTAAGACCTGTATGTACATCCATCTGTTGCATTCAGAATAATTGCACATAAATGTCAAAGTAACTGAAATTAAACAATGGTGTGTCATCAACACCATTTCAAGTCTGAATGGAACAAGTACTTTCTCCAGTATGGCTTGCTTTTGAGTCTACCATTCCAAAAGACTGACTGACTGACTGCTATAAACAAGAATGAGTAACTAAAAGAAGGCCAATGGTGTAACATGCAGTGTGTGACTGTCTGCTAATTGGTCATTGCAACGTTTACAACACTCCCTTCTGGGTGAACAACTTTAACAGTGACTCCATGGCTATTTTGCAAAATGTTTTGTGTATCTGCTGAAGAAAGATTAGTTCATTTAATCAGATAATTGAGGTACCATTTGTTCTTTCAAGGAATAGAAGGTCAATGAGGGATGAATCTTTCATGTTTCAAAAGACTAGACCTAGAGCTCCATGGAAAAGCCTATATGAGGCTGAGTACAGAGAGAGGATTGTCAGTCTGTCTTGATAACTAAGATTTTTGAATCCACTGATCTTTTTAGTTATGAATTTCTGAGGTATCTCAAATCGAGTGATATGTTTAGACAGATAACATGCCAAAAGGTGCATTATATTTAATAATGGGTCTGATGAGATATGAAATGAAAGGATGTAAGACTTCTTTGGAACTAGTGATGCTGCTGTTGGACACTGCATGTTAATATTTCTTGTCCATGCAGTATTAGGACCTGTTAAAACTGTGCAGAAGTAAATTGTTTTGAAAAGTGTATGGAATCCAGCCAGGGGGTACAGTGAGATACAAAGCCTTTTCTGCACTCCAAATGATCTGGATTCAGCGAGTGGCATGGGCACTGGGAGGACTGGAAAAAGGAGGATGATACTGAGTAGCTGATGCTGGCTCATCTGTCTTGTGGGGAGGCAACCTAGACTTGCTGCCGTAGCAGTATTAAGAGCCTGGTGAGCTCCTCACTGCAAGCAAACAGACCACTTGCTGAAGACGTTCTGCTTGCATGGAAAGGCTCATACCCCTCCCATAGGCAGTAACTGCAAAGCTGACTGGGCTGCCATGAGGTGGGTTAGGATTGGGGCACACTGGCAGCAATGTGATGCTGCACCAGTGTCCTTGATATGGTCTCCAGCACCAGAGATGGGTTGGTTTGAGCCCAGTGGAGGCTATGATCAGGTGAATGATGAGAAGAGCAAAAAAAAAAAAAAAAAAGTCACATGAGTTGCAGTTGTTGGAGAGAGTAAATGCAACAAAATCATGCACATGTGTTTGTTAGATATGTCATAATTTAATGAAAACAGGACAGCAAGTAAGGGCATTTTTGTTCCCTAGTTACTTCAGCACAGAGCAACATATTCTGTCTTGTGTGAATCTGACAGGCAAATACCCACATTAAAATTGAACTACACTGGCAAAAACAACTCCATATCTGTGGAATTAGGGAAAGCTATGTTTAAAAGTCTGACCGGTACAGAGTGGCATTCTTTTAATTGCTACCGTATTCAGTGGAAGGAAAGTGAATTTTTTTCTTATGCCTGCAAGTTATTTATTGTACGTCGATTTTTATGACTTAACATAAGTGGTTTTATGTTATCCAGACATTACATGGCAGCAATTTTTAAAATCCTTACTCATTTTAGTAATGCATGGTATCTCATACAAAATCAGATCTGTTAACCCTTCTGTCAGCAAAGTATCCAGTCCTTGCTAAGAATGCCCAAGTGTGCAGTGGAGGAGAGCAGAGAGGAGCTGAATGAGTGCAATAAGACATCTTGCTCATTAAAAGTATCCATTTAATATGAATCCTATTTATATTTATTATACAGTTTCTAAGTATTTTTCAGTGCTGATGGTAGCATGATTTAAGAAGTGTTATTTTGTACCCGTGACCCTAATTTTAAAAATGATTGTTGTATAATTGAATACGTGTGCTGACATACTGCATATTGATAAAAATGTATTACAGAGGTGTGGAAGCACATTTTGACTAGAATCCTAAATCTGTTGGAATTACAGAGTAAAAAGGCGATATTTTGAAGAAGAATAGTCAGTATAATACAGATGGCTGAAGACTGACCTTGCCATGCTTTTATGTTAAGTGTTTTGTGTAAATTTCTTGCTGTGCTGCTGTACTTCTCATATAAACTAAGTTGCTGTCAATCTAGCTAGATAAGTCTACATGTATCTATTTATCTATCCCTCTATCTATGTATTTATTTGGGTGGGGTATGTACATATATGGGAGAAGGCAGTTTGATTTCATCATTGTAACATTTCAGTGTTTTGCTATTTTAAGATCATACATTTACTACTCTTGACTTTTAATATATTGCTTTTCAGTAAGGTGACATGGACCCATTATCTACCCATCAGTCTGTCTTATCTGTCTATAGTTTACAGAAAAAAAACACATATGAAGGCCACACCTACAGTCTTCAAGTAACGAACCGCATCAAGATTTCTGAACAGTGTATTAAATGAAACTGCCATTTTAAACGTCCATAATTTGCTATAGATCTCCTGTCAGACTTTAGTGAGATAAGGGGTAAAATAACATTGCAGTTGCCTGTTGCCTTGCTAGTCTAATTCAGAACACAGAATATTCTATGCTGTTCGTTTTGTCTTCTGTATTTAATGGCAGACTCATTTCAGCCATAGACCAGTTAGTCTAAGTAAGCTAAAATCGTGGCTGTTTTGGTTTTAGGCCTCTGCTTAAATGTTTTCAGACCAAAGGCAGTAGTCTTCATTGTCTTTCTTATTGGTGAAGAAGCATCATTGTTTCAAATATTTGCTGAAATGCCCCTTGAAGTGGCCAGTTAAAAAAATGGGTGTCACTTATGACCACAAGCTGAGCTTCAGTGAAATTAAGCCAGACAGATAAGATAGTTGTTCTGAGAAATAATCCGTAATCAGTCCTTCTGCATGCAGCAAGGCAATTCATAGTACCCCACAGAAGAATTTAAACAATCTGAGATGTCATATTTTCAAACTTCTTAAACACATAAGCATAAATAAACAAATGGGAAATGTCAGAATGGAATAAGGAATTTTGCATCTGACCAATCATGTCATGTCATTCATCACAGCATTTCCTTCTGATCATGTAGAACAGCTTGAGTTCATTCAGCACTTACCAGTGTAAAAACATCATTTTTTTGATGATATACCTTTTAATGTGTAAAAACATCTTGTAATATCTTATCCAAGCAAGACAAGAGCCTTTTACTTCAAACTATCTTAACATTGTATGTTTCTGAAATAAACATTTATTCATTTATTTATCCAGTGCCAGATAATACAGACCTATCAAATATACAATATTTTCTTTTAATGGTGCAATGTATGCTTATAATACCACTTGCTACTGCCATTGATATTTCAAGTTACACTTAGCCAGCAATATGGGGTTTGATACTTATTAATGCACAGTCGACCAGTTGGTCTTTACAATGTATAGGGAAAGTGCATTGCTATCTTGGCTAAAATCTGTGCTTATAATATTGGGCTAACCTCAGTACTATACAACCACTGATCACAGTTATTGTCACCAGCTCCCCAGGATTTCACTCACCTCAGAATGACACCAGTGTCTGTCAGAGCAACCTTCTCAACAGTAGTCGAAATTTGACCAGAATTATTTTGCACACCCATGTGTGCACAGTATTTCACAAAACAGGATGAAATAGTGAATTGCCATCATTAATTTCCTTCCAAGACAAAAACATGTCTAACTATCCACCCATAAAATAAGCCAGTCCCTGCATATCCAAATGGCAGCAATTAGTTCTGAGTAACTACCCTTCTCAATGGTCAAATGTCATACACATGTTGGCACATGTAAAATATATATGCCATTTAACAAGTAATGAAGAATGTGGTAGGTTATAGGGGACATGTTATTGTAGCACAGGTAGCTCGAATGAATGCCAATCAACCACAAACAGTTTAGCTGAAAGTACTTTTAGTAGTAGTGGAGGATACCTTTTTCTCCACTTTTGCTCACCCTTGGAGTGGGTATATTTAGGGCAGGGGTGTAGAAAAAGATTTTTTTTTTGAATTTACAGAAAGTACTTTCAACTAAATGTATTTGGTCAATTTGTAACCAACTGAACTTCTGTCAGTAAAGCGGTCTGCATCTGAACCATAAGACTTATGCTACTGAAGTGTATAGCTTTGCAGCATGCTGTTCCTTTGTCCTTTGCAGCATGCTGAACAAGACAAAGCAACATTGCTCTTGTGAGTAGCTTCCCTGCTTTACTCCAACAAGATTGAGGGGTTTACCACACAGCATTATTATTAGTAATATCTGAATAATGTTAGCTATTAACTAGGCATAGGTGCACTACTGCCTATTGTCTACCATATCATTCCAGGCAGACATAGATACATTACAACAAACTGGTCACAGCTTTCCCAGAATAATCCCCTTATTTTTGTTTTTAATTTACAGAGATTGCCTCAAACTTTATTTATTTTGCATTTGTTTATCATTCCTCCTCTATTCCATTTCATAGAATATGTTTCTCATCTTACTACTCCTATTTTTGGCTTACTTTCCCCCTTAGCAGGCAACCCTGCTTTAAAGAACACCATAACCTTTCCAGGTTAACAGGTACTGCTATAGCAGATAATCAGGAGTGCCTTACTTTGTGCCTTTACAGTGCTTAGGGAAGGGTGCTCCCTTCCCAGGAATGCATGCTTTTTGGAGTAATACAAAAATAAGTTAAACTAATCTCATTCTGCATATGCTTACAGACATTGCTGCTCTGCCTGTTTAGCTTCTGTGTACATATGTACATTGGCTGACTACCACTGTTTCACATTGGTGATCCAATTAACCCTCTTTCCATGTTCTTTTGCTAGCCACCCCACCTTCACAACAATTGTAGGGTGTAAGCCATTCTAGTTCCTTCACATTACAATAATACCTTCTAATGTGACCCATTCAAACTAAGACCTCCTGTAATGAATTCCGTAAAACAGCAATAATTCTGACACCGCTTTATAACTCGCCCTTTCAACTAATCATAATCCAACTTAACCCATTACAGAACAGAAGCAGTGAATGTTGTATGCTTTCTCTATGCCCCCAAGTTTAACAAAAAGTATACAAAGTAGTGTAATTTCCCAGTACACATTGTCTTCTAGTAGTCACATGTTTCCTTCCACCAAACAGATTTCTAGCACAATCCATCTCTTGACCACATCCCATGACACAATGAAATCTCCTTCCATTTCTTCCATCATTGGTGTACCATGTCACAATTCACTACTGGCAGGTTCCATAGTACTCATCACTTTATCAAGTCATGACCCACAATAAAAATCAGACCTTAACTATCATTCCCAAATGCATTACAAAATACACAAACAAGCTCTCTCCCGCCAAAATATTTTCAGATTTACAACACTTCTCACACCTCTAAATATTCATCGTCTACATAGCTATATGGAATCCAAATGGAATCCAATCTAGGAGCTCAAAAGATACTCACATTTGCCCAACCAAGCAACCTTCAATCTCCCATGTGTATAAATAGCTCTGAAATGCTGGAAGATTGGTAAATTTAATGGAATAATTTCACTCATTCTGTCCTCCACCAAAATTGATATTATTGCTATTACACAGTCCTGTATGAAGACAGATGCTAACAATCTGCCTTTCACTTTTTGAGTATAAATACACCTTCAGTGATCAAGCTGGGGGGGTAGACTAAGGGGCAGAAGTCTTGTCCTAACAAAAATAATCTTGACTTTATGGTTAAATGACAATAATCATTCCTGAATGACCATGACCCAAACTGGTTAGCTGTTAACACCCTTTTAAACCAAGGTTCACCTTGCTGGATCCCCATTCCAGGTAATCAAGATCCAAATATAGTAGTCTCTTCATTCACTAATATATTACTTCATCTGCAAAGCAAAAACACTCCAGACATATAAGACCGTGTCATGACCTCTGGCTCATTAATGATCTAAACTCCCTTTACAAAATTAGGGATAAGGCTTGGAGCCATTGGAAATGTTCCCCCACATGAGAACACAGAAGTTCATTCTGTTAAGACTTTTAGAAAAAAACTCCGCACAAACCTGTCTTACAAATATCCCAAAGAATTTCTTGAACTTGGTTAACCATGTAACATGATGAACCTTCCCCCTCCCCTGCAAAGGCCAGTCCAAAGAAGATTGTACTTACACCCTTTTAGGTGCATTAACTCCACTCTCCTCACAGAATTCTCTCCATTTGCAACCCCCTCCCCAACAACTCATTCCACCATTTCCTTCATCACAGAAACCTCCTTAAACTCACTCCTTTCTACTTTAGATCTATTATAACTAAATAGTATACCAGCTGTTTTTATCAAAGTTCAAGATGCTCCTGTCTGAACAAGTGGACTCCACCCTTGGTTGATTGTTCTGTGCATGTATTCTGCACTGCATCCATTAAAATACCTCTTTATGTTCTTCTTTTCTAAAGGGGTCATGCCACAAAAGAAATTAGCAGTAGTAAAATCTTTGTCTAAGAACTCCAAACCCACCTTTACTAATTATTTCAGACCAACCATTAGCAAAATATTATACAATTATAAACTGAAACTCTCACTATATTCAGGATCACCAGTTTTTCTTCACATTACTAGCATTTTTTTTTTATTTTTTGAAGAGATATAAAAAATGGACTCCAGGTAATGCTGCATCTCCACTGACCTCACAAAAGCATTTGTGCTACTTGATCACTCCTAGCTAAGACCCTTTCTAGAAGCAGACTGCAGTCTTACAACTTTACATTGATTCATGTCCTTCCTTAATAATGGGTCTATATTATAACCACGAAAGCCCGTTTCAGCGAATACGCAAACGTCGACACATATTGCGCGAACCGCGAATACACAAAACGCCTTAAACCATGAAATTCAAAATCTCGAATCAGCATAATTGGCCCTTCTGTGGTGTAGCTCCTTAATGTAAGTGTGCGATAGTTGTGGACCTTAGGGTTAGGGTGCGGGGTAAGGTAAGTGCATAGATAGTAATGTATGTAACATTTAGTGTAGGGTTAGAAGTAGGGTTTCGGTTAGTGTATGTATGTGGTTTATTTTGTTTGGGTGGGTAGTATGTAGTGAGCGGTGGGGTTGGCCAACTATGCCGATTCGAGATTTTGAATTTTGCGGTTTGGGGCGTTCGGTGTATTCGCGGTTCATGCAATATGTGTCAATGTTTACATATTCGCTGAAATGGGTTTTCGCAGTTATGATATAGCCCCCTTAATAACTGGTACTTCAAAGTTTGGTTAGGCTAAGACTCGGCTCCCATTGCTCTTTTATCCAAGGATGACCCAGAACAGTCAGATCTGATATTGTTAATCTTCGTTCATTCCTTACGTAAGGGTACCGGTTCCGACCTCTGAACCGAGCCGGCCATTTTCCAAGCTCACGTCAATTACATACTCTTGATCTAAACTCTTACCCATAACCCCCCTCTCCCTGTTACCTCAGATTTCGTTTGCCGCATTGCCATTCGGTCGTGTCAAGCTGCTTCTCTTGAGCTAAGTATAGATATTTGTTGTCAGACTACTCATATATATAACTTTTTCTGTCAGAAAAGTTTCTATTTAGTTGTCTCTTACCCTATCGCATTTAGCGACCGTATTTTCTTGAGTTTTATTCTCTTTACTCTGCACCTTTTACTGCAAGGTATTTCTCCCTTACCATCATTGGTAATCTCTTCCTTTCTTCATACCTTCAGGTATTCTTTTGTACCATTGCTGATACCCTTTCTACTGTCCCCTTTTTCTATCATGGCAGATAAGAAAGGTAGTCCGGGATTTAAAAGGTGTTCTGATTGTGGACACAAATTACCTACATCAGATGCACACTCTTTGTGCGTTTATTGCTTGGCTGTGTCCCACGTATCTGTTGACCCGCCCTGTGCTATTTGTAAAAATTTTTCTAACAGAACCTTGTTGGAAAGGAAAAATAAATTGTTGCTGAAGGGGCTTCTCAAACCTCCCTTTTCAGAGGCTATTTCTGGGTCGGAGGCTTCAACCCCTCTTAGAGCCCATAAGAAAATTTTGGATGATCCTACTAAGGCCAAGTCTTTACCTTCATCCCCGGCTGGGGACTCCCACCATCCAAGACCTAAAAAAGGCTAAAGTTTCTGCTTTGGAGCTCACTCAGTCAGCCCCAGTGCTTTCGGTGCCTAGACCTTCGGCACCATCAGTGATCTCGGCTCCATTTTCTCTTGTAGCCTTTACTGTATCGGCACCGAGGGGCTCCTCGGTTCAGACTATTATGACTACTGCATTGGCACTGACCGTTCAGTCGGCACAGACCTTGACCACGTTGGCTCCAACATCTTACTCGGAACCGACACGTCAGTTATTGGTTCCAATTTTGTCAGTTCCAGCTTCGGTACCGGCAACCACTTTGGCACCGATCCTTGTGTCGGTGCAGACCATGACATCGGCACCAATGATTGCCTCCGTGCAGATACCCGTAGTCCAGTCTGTCTCGGCACCGTTGTTCTCGGTGCACAGTCTCTTCTGTGGACAGACCTGTTTCTCCCTCAGTCTCCTTGAGGTCCACTAGAAGCCTTTCCGAACACGACGTGTTGCATCTTGTGGATCAAGTACTTATGGCCAGAGGTGTCCCACCCCCCCAGGACCTATCCTTCCTTGGGAGGTGATCACCCATCTTCAAAGACCCTTTCTTATTCTCCTCCTTCATTGCCTTTGAAGTCCATTGATATAGCACAGTCTTCCACCTCTGTGGTTCCCTTTATGGATCTCACTAAGGAACCGCAGTTGCCTTTGTGGCAGGAGAGTTTTGCTATGACCCAGGATGACAGTTGTGACATGCGTAATTTGCTGTTCCACAGCCATCCGGGGACTCCGAGTCGGCAGGCTGAGCCACTTAGGGGAGGGGTAATCCCTATCCTGGACACTCACCCCTCTTCAGGTGGACCAGCCTTTCAACTGATGGAGAAGGCTCTGGCTTCCACTGGCGATACTGTGCTGTCTATCCCCCCACCCTCCTTTGGTACACTGTTTTCACAAGTCGCACCTAATGGACACCGGGTGCAAGAGCCTCAGGACATATTCCCACAGGAAACCCCTTTTCCGCTGTCTTCCTCAGCTTCTCCCTCTGAGGAAGTCCACCAGAAAATTTTGTGTAAGAGGAAGCACATGGACTCCACAGAGGAGTCCCTCACTGAAGACACGGACTTTGATGAGGGGGAAGGATCCCCTCAGTCACCCTCTGAGGTATCCTTTGGTGATATCCTCAAAATCCTTAAACAGAGAGGTGACTGGTATCTTTCTAATTCGACCTCTGAGGAGTCTGTGTTCCTGCAGGCCTTTCGCGCCCGGCCCCCTACCTCCTGGGTTACTCCACCTGCCGATGAACTTGTCCGGCTCATCGTGCAGTGTGCGTGCAAGGCTCCTGACACCGTTGAGGCTATTCCCCGGAGGCCAGATAAGATTTTGTCCCCTCCTGCTACAGATCCCCATTGGTCTAAAGGTCTTCCTGTGGATGCTGTGGTGGCGGCGGCCGCAACCAAAAAAGATCTGGCAGAAGAAGAAAGCCAAAATGTCCATCCGCCTAACAGAGTCCCGGGCCCTGGACAGGATAGGGAAGTACACCTTTGCATCAGCGACCTTTGCTATCAGGTCCCTGAATTATATGGCACACTTTACCAGGCTTTAAAGGGATCTGATTTCCGAGTTCTCTGAAACCTTGGCTGGTGTTATGTCTGATATGGTCCGTGACAAAGTGGCCTCTCAGCTGGCCACTATTGAGTCAGCATCTAACTCCTCTATGCAACTGATATCTCGCACATCAGAAGGAGCAGCTAGAGCAGCGGGTTCAGTTGTGGTCTTGAGACGACAAGCCTGGATGCGCTTGTGCAATTTTGCGGAACCCTTTAAGGCTTCCTTTCTTAACGCTGCCATAGAGGCCTCTTCGTTGTTTGTACCCAAAGTTAAAAGCACACTGGCCAGATGTGAACAGGACGGTAAGACCCTTTCTGCCGTAGGTGTCCGTTATTCTTCCCCTCAACGTGCTTTCTCCCGAAACCAAAAGAGTGGGAAGATATGGTTCAAGAAATCTCAGGGTCCTTTTTGTGATACACAAGCTGAGTTCTCCCCTAGAGGCAGAGGGGGAAACTCACAGGGAAGACACTCCTTTCGAGGCAGAGGGGGTCCGCGTAACCAGGGTTCCAGGGACTCTTTCCCTGGCCAATCCTACCAGCACTCCTGAAGAGTGGCCCAACTCTTTTCCTCTGGAGGTGGTTGGGGGTCTTTTCTCCTTGTACCCTTCTGCCTGGCTAACCATCACCACTGATTCTTGGGTACAAAAGATTATAACCAGAGGTTGTCATATCCCCTTCGATCTTTGTCCTGTCCCTTCAAAAAAACTTCCTGACGTTCCACCCAGTCAAAGGGAAGAAGCAGCACTAGAGATAGAAAAGCTGCTAAGAAAGAGAGTCATCCAAATAATCCCTCCAGACCAGATAGGATCCGGATTCTACTCAAAACTATTTTTGGTGCCAAAGAATACCAGGGACTGGAGACCAATTTTGGATCTCAGTGTATTGAACAAGTTTGTGAGAGTACAAAAATTCCGGATGGTCACAATACAGTCTATCCACCTGCTTTTGGAAAAAGATGATTGGATGTGCTCAATAGATCTTCAAGATGCGTACCACCACATAAAAGTGGACAGGCCATCAAGAAGATTTCTGCGCTTCTGTGCGGGAGCCAGTCACTACCAGTTCAGAGTACTGCCTTTCAGACTCTCTACAGCCCCCAGAGTGTTCACAAAGTGCATGGCAGTCGTCACAGCTCACTTGCGACTATAAGGATTCCAGGTGTTTTCATACCTAGATGACTGTCTCATTTCCGCCCCCACCAGACATCTACTGGAAGAAGCCCTGACATACTCTATCCTATCTGCACAATGGCTAGGCATAACCATAAACTGGCAAAAATCCAATCTCACTCCATCTCAGCCCACAGAATTCATAGGGGTTATCTTGGATACAAAGAACTGCAGAGCTGCCATTCCAGAGCACAGAATTCTAAGGATAAAGCAACAACTGATCCCAATCTTTTCAAAGGAGAAATCCGCAGCTTACTCTGTCCTACAGCTGTTGGGTTCCATGGCAGCCTGCATCACCATTGTCTCCCTGGCCAGGTTTCATATGAGGCTTCTACAATGACTACTGCTCACCCAATGGTATCCTTTTCAGCATCCTCTTTCAGCCAAGATTCCAGTAATCCACAGGTGCAAACAGGATTTAAATTTGTGGATGACACACAATCCATCACAGTGGTCTCACCCCTTCTCCCCCAAGCAACCCAAGGCCACAGCGACCATGGACGCCTCCCTGATGGGGTGGGGGTGGGGCTATGTCAGGGACAGACAGTCCAAGGCACTTGGTCCGAATTGGAGGCCCAACTGCATATAAATGTTCTAGAGCTGATGGCGGTTCTTCTGGCATTGCAAGCATTCCTTCCCCTGCTGCCGTCTGGGATGATTGTGATTCAGTCAGACAACATGGCGTTGGTCTGGTACATCAACAAGCAAGGTGGAACCAAATCTTACCCCCTTTGTCAAGAGGCCATGAGGATATGGCAATGGGCGATGGCTACCAACCATTTTCTTCTAGCAACGCACATTCCAAGGAGTTCCAACGTGATAGCAGACAGACTCAGCAGGTGCATTCTACAACCTCACAAGTGGTCCCTGAATCCCGTGATGGCGGCAGAGATCTTCCACCGCTGAGGCCGTCCTTGCTGCGACCTCTTTGCATCCCTGACCAACTACAAATTCAACAACTACTTCTCCCTGATTCCCCCTCCGGGACAGTCACCCAGGGACGCTCTAGTCCACGATTGGCCCTTGGGTCTTCTTTATGCATTCCCACCCTTTCCCCTCCTCATTCCCCAGTTTTTGAAGAAAGCCCGTCGGTTGAAGAGCAAGGTGATCCTCATAGCACCATATTGGCCTCGTCAGATTTGGTTCCCGTTCCTTTGGCCTCACCTACTAGATCGACCATGGATTCTCCATCCAACCCCAGAGTTGATCTCACATCCACAGAACCTGATTCATCCCAACTTGGACAGCCTTAAGCTCACAGCTTGGCTACTCCAATTCCCTTGATTGCCAGGCAGAATGATCTTTCTTTACCAGTACGTGACATTCTCATTGCATCTCATAAGTCTTCCACTAGAATTACTTATCTACGCAAGTGGAAAAGATTTACCTGTTGGCTGAAAGAAAAACAAGTAGATCCTTTCTCAGCACCAGTGTCAATAATACTAGAGTATCTGGCTGACCTTTTTCAGTCTGGTCTATCGGCCTCTACCATTAGAGTGCATTTGGCTGTAATATCTAATTTCCATGAGGGTGTCCAAGACTCCTGTCTTATGTCACACAAATTGTGCAAGACCTTCATAAAAGGTGTGAATCATCTGAAGCCACCTTTTAATGATTTATTCAACCATGGGATCTGTCATTAGTTCTACAAGCTCTGACAATGCTACCCTTCGAACCAGCTTCTTCTTGCGACCTCTGATATTTGTCATGGAAAACCTTGTTTTTGGTCACCATTACTTCTGCCAGACGTATCTCTGAGCTTCAAGCTTTTTGCAGCTTGTCCATACTTGGTTTTTAATAGAGAGAGAGTGTCTTTGAGAACTAATCCTTCATTTCTGCCAAAAGTGATCTCTGAAATGTCCATTAATCAAACCATTGAATTGCCAGTTTTCTTCCCCAATCATTCAAACAGAGGAGAGTATTGCCTACATACCCTAGATATTCACAGGCAAATCCGTTTTTACTTAAACAGGACTAGGTCCTCTCGTAAATCTGGCCAATTATTTTTGGTCTATTCTGGACCTAGATTAGGATCTGCTGTTGCTAAGGTCACATTAGCTAGATGGTTGAAAGACTGTGTGACCTTCATTTATACACAACATAATATTCTATTGCCTACTACCATGAAGGCTCATTCGACAAAGTCGGTAGCAACTTCTGCTGCCTTCCATGCCAGAGCTTCTTTACATGACATCTGTGCAGCTGCAACTTGGGCTACACCTCATACCTTCATCAATCATTATAAATTGGATTTGGCCTCCAGGGGAAGAGCATCTTTTGGTTCTGTGGTGCTCAGGAATGTCCTTCCATGAGAGCCTCCCAGGAGTAGAGGTAGCTGGGGACTCTGTCCCATATGTAAGGAATGAACGAATATTAACAATATCAGATAAAGAAGTTATGTCTTACCATAATGTTCCAGCTGTAATGTTGATCCTCATTCAGTCATTATAACCCTCCCTCCTTCCCCCTCCTGTGGCTTCTAGTGGATCTCACCATCCGGTTCTCTTAGGTCATTTGACCAGAGGTAGCCTATACCTTCTTTTTACTTGCAAACTCAATCTGAGGTAACAGGGAGAGGGGGATTATGGGTAAGAGTTTAGCTCGAAAGTTTGTAGCTGAAGCGAGCTTGGAAAATGGTCGGCTCGGTTCTGAGGTCGGAACCGGTACCCATACGTAATGACTGAACGAGGATCAACAATACAGATGGAACGTTATGGTAAGACATAACTTCTTTTTCTGTCTCCTGTATTATTCTTTCTTTTTTCATAATTAAATTGCCATCTGACCTCCTCCATCTGCCTATGATTTTATACTCTGCTGATGTGGTTGTTTATAGGAGAATTTCTTCCCATGCAAACATAAAACAGATTTAAAAAGCATTTTTGCAAACTGGTTAACCCATAACCAGCTCATCATTAAAATAAATTAGGTTATGCTACTTGCAAAAAAAAAAAAAAAAAGCTAAGTGTTATGGAAATGTAATTATTTGTCACAATAACCTATACCCTATAGAGACAGTTGATAGATCTAATTATCTAGGATCTAGCTCAATGGAAGGCTCATCTTCCAATGCTGTATCCAAGTTACCAAGGCAAAAGTAAATAGGCTCCTCTTTCAGCTAAAACAATCTCATACTTCCTATCCCCTGCAGGAAGATCAACCACAAGGAAATAGTCTAGCATCAATTAGAACATGTGCTAAATTATAATAATATCAGCATTGGATGATTATTACTCCAACATCATGTACAAAAATGGAAAAAGGGGTTGTGGATGGCTGAAACGGCATTGAAAAAAGATCTTATTCTCCTACAAACCTTATGTATTAATATTTTCAAAATTTCTTACTCTTTTACCTCTATGAAACATCATTGTGACACAGCTGCTAAAATAAAATGTCCATGAAAAGTTTAACCTTGTCACTTTAGATCCCTAATTCCTACCATTACCTCAACAGATCAATCATTCTCAGTATTAGCACACAAAAACTGTGAATCTCTACCTGCAGACTTAAAATCCATTGGCTTCTATGCTAAATTCAAGCTCAGACTATGAAATAATAATAATAATAATAATAATAATAATATACATTTGCCCAATGCAAGTATTTTAACTCACTCACACCTATAACACTTTTTTGTATCCTTTGAATTTATACCCACAGCTCCTTATGGTGTCTAGATTGTTTTTTTTTATCAGATTTCTATGACTAAGTGACTTAACAGTTAGTAATAGGCAGCATTATAGAGATTGTTAATGTAGGAGAGCCTACAGTGAAGAAGTGAATCACTGTTTGCCACTTATTATTCATGTTTTCATATTTATGCTAATATGTTTATAGCTGAGAGACCTACATGCTGTTGAGGGGTATAGTGTGAACTATCATGGTGAGAGATAGAAAAATCGTTCTCAATGTCCATTTATATCACACTGCTCTTGAGATGTAGCCTGTTGTTTGTTAGTAATTATGAAAATAATCAATAATTCCATATGTGCTTAATATTTCAAAACTCAAAGGACTTATAAACTGCTACACGGCATCAGGTGAAACCTTAGATGTTGAAGAAAATGTCTTTGATATTTGCACTTTAAGGTACTCATTTTGAAAAAAATCCAGTGTATTTATATTGCTTATTATACAATTAATAATCGGTTTTCATATGTCTGTAAATATCTAAGTAAGCATGCACTCGGAGAATAATTTCTTGTCATGTGAAAGCTAGTGTGGATTAACCAAAGTCCTCTAACCATATATGTCTGTGTTGTACAATTTGAACATATGACAGTTTGTGAATGTTTAGCAAAAATATAATTCTGGGTTTGTGTGAATTAATAATAGGTTATGGTATTACACAAAGACTTTGAATGCACCAACTATTATCACTACGAAGAACACTTCTTAGTGATAACATTACTGTTTGTAGAAGAGTAATAGCTTTTATTGTTCCCAAAAAGTTTACATTTCTTAGTCTTATGCTTTTGAAGTTGATTTTTCATAAAATGCTCTGGAATATAAAGATGTGTGTAAGCTGCTAAAGGTGTGATGTTCCACACCACATAGATGTTAATGAGTTAATAATGGTATTATTACACAGCTGCCTACTGCTTTTGCTTAACTTATACTAAACCACACTTTCTTAACTCGACTAATCTTAAGATGAGCCACAAACATCCTCGTACCCCTCATTCTCACTTTCCCTTTCTAACATTCTTTCCCTCTTCTTCAACCTACTCCTGAACTCACTGTACTCAACTTTCTTATGTTTCTCATCTCTAAACACTGTTACCACTGTACATACTATAAATTGTTCCAAATCATTATAGTATCTACTGTAAATATTGATGTCCTTCATGGATGCATCTGCAGTCATAACAGCTGGGTTGTCCTGTCGTCAGGCAGCCCGTCAGTCGGCCGGATTCCAAAGTCCGGTCCGCTTCGCTGATGTCGCTCTTCATCCGACGTCATCTCTGTTGGACTTCGGGTATAAAGGCATCAGCTGACGCCATTTTCCTCAGTCTTTCTTGCACAGGCGCCAAGCAGAAGCTGTTCGCAAGTGCCGGTCGGTCGGATCCAGAGATTTTTCACCGAATACAAGACTTCTAAAGCTAAGTACCCTGGGGACTCTTTCTTGCCTCAGCCGATGTCAGAAAAAGTTAATAATTGTTTAACCTGTGGGAAACAAATACCTCATAAAGATTTCCATTCTTACTGCCTGCCTTGTTTAGGCCCAGCCAGCAGCCTGTTCGGCCTGTGCTTCCTTCAACCGACGAACGCTTAGGCGTCGGTCGGAGTTTGCAGAACAGTTTTTCGGTTCTGACTTTGTTACATTATGCCGGAACCTCCGACTACACTTTCTGCCAAAAACGCAAAGAAGACCGACACTGCGGTCCGGTTTCGGCTGAAACCACGCTTAAGCAAACCGCGAGTGTCTCGGTTTCGGCCGAAACCGAGAAAACTGATCTAGGTACAGCCGAATCTATCTCTACACTTGAGGCCCCTGCTACAATTCTTGAATCGGCCTCTGAAACTTTACCCACTGACTTATCAGACACCATTCCCCTGGATGTCTCTACCCCAGCACGTGGTGCTGCTAGGCCTCCAGCAGCCATGTCCATTAAGGCCTTCGCCAGGGCTAAAGCAGCCAAGTCTACCAAATCAGTGCCTGTTAAACCACCCTCAACCAGGCCCTCTTCTAGTTCTCAAATGCTCACCTTGGCAGAAGATTTGATTTCTTTAATTAGAGGATCTCAACCTCACCCAGACAGGGCCTCTCAACCCCAGATAAGAGACCTAGGGCAGAGCCCCTGAGCCAGTGTCCTCTGATGATTCTGCAGATGAATCAGACATTACTGACCAGCCAGAGGCCCTTTCTCTAATTTTGAGGATTCTGATGCTGAAGAATCCATTCCAGCTGCTTCCCTCCAGAAGAATTCTTCTTTGGGGAAACCTTGCATGCCATGCGAGAGCAGTTCCAATGGCAGCAACAAGATTCTCAGACTCGAAAAGACTTAGGACCTTTCTGCACCTTCCACAGCACAGGCCCTTAGCTATACCTCCTGTTCTTTCTGTGGTAGATGACGCTTTTAATGATGTCTGCTCTGCTCCAGACTCATTACCCCAGCCCCTGCCAAACCAGACAGATTTTACAGGGTGCCTGACACTCATCACCACCTTTACAAGGCCCCCCTTGCAGACCCAGAAACTATATCCCAGGGTCCCAAGGCAGTTGCCGCGACCATAGCTAAAAACCCTACTCCTTCTGAAAGGGAAGCAAGGGCATTAGACAGATGGGGTAAAAAAGTATACACTTCAGCTACTCTTTCAGCTAGAGCTTTAAACTGTCAGTTTCACATGATTCAATACCAAGAGTTTATGCTTGATCAGTTAACTAAAAAATTAACCACTGAGGAAGCTCTTGACAAGAAATATGTATTAGAAATGGTAAATAACATACAACAGGTTAGTAACCATTCCTTAAAATGTGGCTATGATGCACTGGAGGCTTCATTTAGATCAGCCATGACTGGCATAGTGATAAGAAGGCATGCATGGCTTAAGGAGCAAGCTCTACCAGATCATGTTAAAGCTAAATTGTTAGATGCTCCTATGGATAAGACAAGTTTGTTTGGCACACCTGCCCAGCAGGTTATGAAGAAAATGGAGGAAAAGGCAAAATCAGTCCAAACTGTTAAAGATTTCCTGCAGGTTCAACCCCCAAGGTTTAGCAGGAACTGGCCTGCCAAGAATTGGTCCTTTCCTGACTCCACAGGATTTCAAAGGGGCAGGAATAGACGTTCCAGAGGCAGAAACCAAACCAGAGGAAGTGCCTACAGAGGACGACAGTGGCAAGGTAACAACAGAGGCACAGACGCAGCCACTGCCTCTACTTCAACACAGCCACAGTGACTTACTCCTAAAACCGCCTACCAGGGAGCAAATAGTAGCCCCACTAGGCGGAAGGTTAACTTTATTTGCAAAAAACTGGCACCACATAACAAAAGACAAGTGGATTCTGCAAATTATACATCAAGGTTACCGATTCCACTTCCACACTACACCAGTCAAAAGAGGAATGCCAAATCTACCTCCAAATCAAAAAACAGAAGCTTTACAACAGATAATGGAGTTAGTAAACATGAGAGCTGTGGAAAAAGTGCCTGCAGCAGAGCAAGGAAAGGGGTTCTACTCCAGACTGTTCCTAGTTCCAAGAAAGGAAAAAAGTTGGAGACCAATTCTGGACCTGTCCACCTTGAATACATACATCATTGTCCCAAAATTCAAAATGCTGACCCTACAGCAACTTCTTCCCATGCTGGGCAAGGAGTGTTGGCTGGTAACTCTAGATCTCAAGGAGGCATACCTGCACGTCCCTATTCGACCAATCTGCAGAAGATACCTCAGATTTCTTGCAGGATCAGAGCACTATCAATTCTCAGCATTGCCTTTTGGCTTATCTACTGCGCCCAGAGTATTCACAAAATGCCTGGCATCAGTAATCGCACTGCAGACTACAGGGAATTCATATTTACCCATACCTGGACGACTGCCTGCTACAAGGGGACAACAAAAGCAAGTTGACAACAGATTTGCAAACGGTCATTTACTTGCTACAAGCACTGGGATACACAGTCAATCTACAAAAGTCAAGACTGATACCATCCCAAACAAGGACATTCTTGGGAGCGGAATTGGACACAGTGAGACAAATGGCATTCCTTACTACAGAAAAACAAAAAGAACTCCCTCTTTACTTCTTGTCACTAACAAAGCTGAACAAATTAACAGCAAGAAAAGTTCTGCAGGCCTTGGGCTTCATGGCATCATGCATAATTTTGGTTCCATTTGCCAGACTACATATGAGAAAACTACAGTGGTACCTACGGAATTTATGGTCCCAGCACAGGCACAGCCTCGAAACAGAAATCCCACTGATTCCATGCTTAAAACAGGAGTTCCTATGGTGGGCCCAGACATGCCGGTCCAACCCAGGCCTCCCCTTTCACAGATGTCAAGCAAGCCAGAGCATTACAACAGATGCTTCAGACCTAGGATGGGGGGCACACATGCTGGACAAATGCGTGCAAGGATTGTGGACTCAGGATCAACTTCACCTGCACATCAACCTAAAAGAAATGCTGGCTGTAAAATTGGCTATCCAAAAGTTCAGACCATTTCTCAAAGAGGGCCAGCTGCTGATAAGGACAGACAACACCACAGTCATGTGGTACATCAACAAACAGGGAGGCACTCATTCATACCCTCTATGCAGAATGACTTTGGAACTGTGGACCCTGGCACTCAGCTACAACATCCAGCTGCAAGCAAGATTTGTACCAGGAAAGAAAATACTCTAGCGGACATTTTAAGCAGGACCACATCAGATGCTCACGAATGGCACCTGCACCCGGACATCTTCAGGACCATTACAAAGAAGTGGGGAATGCCTCAGATAGATCTATTTGCATCTCCACACAATCACCAACTCAAAAAATTCTGCACAAGGACATTTCACCCACTAGCATGGAAAGTGGATTCGCTCTCCTTCAGCTGGAAGGGCCTAACAGTTTATGCATTCCCACCTCTTCCCTTGATACACAAAGTACTCCTAAAAATCAAGGAAGAACATCCAAGGATAATCCTGATAGCTCCAAACTGGCCAAGACAACACTGGTATCCACTACTAAGGAGCTTGTCTCGGAACAACATGTGGCCAATACCCCTGATGCCTTTGATGCTAACTCAGAACAACTACAGCACCATGCATCCAAACCTGAAAACCTTACAACTGACTGCATGGAACATCACATAGCAGCAGCTAATCAAGAACTTTCCCAAAGAGTTAAAGACATTATTCTTGAAGCACGCAGACCTTCAACAAGGAGGAACTACGCTGGAAAATGGAAAAGGTTTGTCACTTGGAGTTCTGAAAGAGGAAAAGATGTGTCAAACATAGATATGCCTAACATCCTGGAGTATCTGGCCGAACTTCCATTCAGGCCTGTCCTACTCCTCCATCAAGATACATGCATCAGCTATTTCAGCAGAATACAGCTTTGATCCACCTGTTTTTTCACACCCTCTGCTCAGACAATTTCTCAGAGGAATCAAGAATGTAAAACCTCCAAGAAAGCCACCATTACCAGCTTGGGACTTAAACTACTAGAAAAGTTGACACTATCACCCTTTGAGCCAGCAGCAACAGCAGACTTACAACACCTGTCATGGAAAACTGCTTTCCTGCTGGCAATTACCTCAGCAAGGAGGGTTTCAGAACTACAGGCCTTAATGGCAGTGCAACCCTTCCTAATCTTCCACCAAGATAGAGTATCCATGAGGACTAATCCAACATTTATGCCTAAGGTGGTATCCAGAGTGTCTTTAAACCAGGCAATCCACCTACCTACCTTCTTTCCCAACCCACAAAACAGAGGGGAAAGAATACTGCATACCTTGGATGTACATAGACAGCTACGCTACTACTTGGACAGAACCAAAAGCAGCAGAAAATCTGACCAACTCTTTGTGGCCTATGCAACAGGAAGAGAGGGAAAAGCTATTTCCAAACAGACAATCTCCAAATGGATAGGAAATTGCATACGATTCTGTTACTCCTTCCATGGAAAACCAATTCCACAGAACATAAGACCTCATTCTACAAGGGCAACAGCCACTACCACAGCCTTCTTACTGGCTACCAAAGACATTATTGAGGCGGCTACTTGGACCTCCGTGCATACATTTGCCAAGCATTATAATTTGCCTCTATATTCCAGATCCCGAGCAGGGTTTGCCACTGCTGTACTGCAAGGGATCCTAAACACACCATAATCTACCTTTATCCTCCTCCCCCTAGTTGGCTATGGTATTCTACCCAGCTGTTATGACTGCAGATGCATCCATGAAGGACATAGTACAGTTTTGTACCTACCATAAATGTAGATGTCGAACTGGATAGCATCTGCAGTCAGGATTACCCTCCTCCTTCCCTCTGAGGTACTCCTAGGGTGTTTACCCTCCTAATAGCTAGCTGATGGGGGGGAGTCTTTTATGGTGTATTTGTTTGTATATATGTACATACATGCTTATTTTTGTGGTTACCTCTATTCTTTTGGAAACATTGGCATCTATCCAAAATTTTAGCCTTCAGGAGGGCTTCTGGCATCTGGGGCAAGAAACACTGAGGAAAATGGCGCGGCTGATGCCTTTATACCCAAGTCCAACAGAGATGACGTCGGAAGAGCGACATCAGCGAGCGGACCCGGACTTTGGAATCCGGCCGACTGACGGGCTGCCTGACGACAGGACAACCCAGCTGTTATGACTGCAGATGCTATCCAGTTCGGACATCTACATTTATGGTAGGTACAAAACTGTACTTTATAAGTATCTATAAATATTTTCCTACATTCAGCCTTTATGCTTATGTAGTACAGAAATCATTCTGTTGCTCAATTTATAAGCAAGAGCATGACATCTAGGTCCAAGAGATCATTGTTTCTCTGTATATGGCCCTCATCATACCCATTATTTAGTACAATTCTTGCTTCGATAGGTAGTGACCAGGCACATGAAACAACTGGACCATGCACAGAGTTTCCTCACAAACAAGAATGGAAGGTATAGACACATTTCTTTTGCAGAATGCATTAAAGCTGTGTTTCTGTGCTCATTTTCCTACAGACTGTTTAGAGGTGATCTGTGCTTGGCTTACATGGCATACTTGGATCCCACTCTGATGAACCTTTTGCACATCCACAAAACAAATATCAGAATTACGCAATCTAGGGACTTGAACCTTGATTGAGACATAAATAGGACATGTTGGAGGGACAGGTATGTGTCTCAGAGAATTCCCGTCCTGTGGAACAGGCATTCCCACCCATGATAAGCAGAGTTCTTTCCAAATGCTATTCAAGAGTAACCTGGACTAGTAGATAGCAAATCGGAACTTCAACCCGGGTCGTAGTGCCCATGTCTCTAATGGACAGAGGCAATCTGTAAGTCATACCCTAACTTTCATATACCCCTAAAAATAACCTCTAAGGCTCAAAAACATGTGGGATATATTTGGAATGTATGACTAGGCCCCAGTGGTCATCAGCCTAGTATACACTTATGAATCTATATACATTTGCACAGTCACTAAGCAAGGATTTAATTTGAAATTTTAAAATCTGTAGTACATTTTGATAAGTACACAGTTATATGCAATTTTATGTATTTTGCTTTACATATTATACCTCACTAAAAAATGCAAGTGCAATAAAAATTTTTTTCCAGTACAACTGAGTTCTAAAGTCTTATACATTTTTCTTTGAAAGAAAAGAAATACTTCGAACATTATTATATTTTTTCTCACAGTCTAACATTGTGTATATATGCAAAGGATGCATATTCAAGTCCTGGGCTTAGTAGTTCCAAACTAGCAGTTTCATCATTCCAATTGATTTATCTCACTTATTATTGGGTTCATTTTGCACACCATTATATTTCATAATAATATTGCTTAGATTAACTGTGGACGTTCACGTATACCTTTTTGTATCCTCCTATATCCCACCAAACTATATTAAGTAGATAACATTTTCTCTAAAGAGATATCAAACATCTTCTACATTGTACACATCACCTTTCCCACTTTTTATCTTTGTTTCCATATCTTATTCCTAGAATTTTAAGTTTTGTCTTACTTAAATATATCTTCCAACTTTGACCATCTCCTGTTGCCTTCACATTTTTGCATATTCAAAACCATTCTTAGACATCAAACATCTTCCATATTATACTTATTTCTTTCATTATTTTCATCAGTCTTTCCCATTTTTAGCCCTCATTGTGGGTTTCCATGTCTGACTCCCAGAATTTTGTCTACTTATTATGGAAATATATTTTCAGTCCTTATATTCTTCTCCTATTCACGCTGAATTTTCCATATTCAAAACCATTCCCATCCATCTGAATATTTCTTGTAGTATCTCCATTTTACATTTAATAAATCAAATATCTTTTTCTACTGCTATGATGCCATCAGTGTAACTTAATAGAATTGGTATCTCAATACCATCCTCCATTTCCTACCTTTTTGATTCCATTTCTTCTTCAGCTTTAAATAACAGTATTTATTGCAAGTGAAAATACCAACAGATTTAGTAGGTGGCTTTGTCTAACCAAATGTCTTCTATTTTTTTATCTTTTTCCTTTCCATCCTTTAAAGTGATTATGATCGTATTATTATATACACTGAATACCAAATCGTTATCCAAAATAATGCTCCTCCAGTATCTCCTACAACCCTTCATTGCACAGATGATCAATAGCTTTAGTAATGTCATATTAAATCAGTCTTTCCTGTTTTTGTCATCAACAATACTATCTACTGCTTTGCTTAATGGTATCAGAAGTTTTAAAATACTTTCTCCTTTACTAAGGCTGTATGCCTCTCCTCAGGTAAATGTTTTAGCACCTTCCTTAATTGTTTTTTTTTTTTTTGAAACCCTCATTAGTCAATATCTCTATGTTCATTAAAGAGGCAAATCTCCAGAGATATTCCTCCTAATCCCTTTTCCATAAGAATTTTTTATAGCTATATTGCTTTCTTCTAATGCCTCCAGAAAAACAGTTATTTGGAACACTAACACATAGTACCAATTTATCATTCTTTAACATTTTATAATATTCATAACTGACTCCTTCCCCAGCAGGAGCAGATTCCATATTCATTCATTTTAACACTGATGGTTTTCCATTGTTTTTGTCTGCTTTCTCTGCAAATATTAACTCGCCCTATATTATTTCCTTTCCTTATCTTTGTCCAGAAACATACTGAATATATATGTATCAATTACTATTTCAATTCTTCTCTGTGATATACTGCCTCCCCTTTATTATCCAAGCTTTGTAGATCACTTTCTATTTGACTTTATCTCTCTGACAAGAAGAAACATTTACCCTCATTTGCTGCCATATTTTATGCACATATCCAAGCTTGTATTGTATCAGGTTTTCCATTTAACTTGCTACTCTTTTTCCAAGTAAAACAACATTTTATTTCCAGTGTTAAGTCTGTCATTTAATATTTGTCTGTGTAACTTTTTTCATCGTTACATCTTTTCATCTTCTTCCAGCATTCACCATTAAACATGCCTTTCATTAAAAATTGCCAAACACTCACACAGAATTTCACAAAACTTTCTTGTAGACAAATGATTCTGCTATAAATTCTCCCACACTCACTTCATGTCATCGTCTTTTCAGTATTACTTCTATTTTTATGCAACACAGAGCGTAGTGTATTATAAGGGAAACCAGTTGCAATGACTCATTCGTAAGCCACTTATTAACTAATACAGGATTAATTTTTGTTATATATCAAATTCCTGAGTAAGTAAACATTTTATGGCCTCCCCGTCATTTAACACTACTCTACATTACATTAGTAATACTTATGCTAACACTATCAAGCTTCGTCTTCCTTCCTTTTTACAACAAATGTAAATAAATAAAAAAATAAATAAATAAATTCCTTTCTTTCTTTACAGCCACACAGTTAAAGTAACCCACCAGAATGATATTTGCACCCATGGGACTAATGATTCAATCGACTCCTTCCTTTCTCTAGGCATTTGTGATGCAATATACCCTTATCGGTCTGTCTCCTTTCTTCCAGATAATAAATCGGACTCGTTCTTTTCATTTTACTATTAAATGATCTGTGACATGTATATTTCTACCCCAACTAAAGAAAAATAATCACATTCAGGAACTTTCTGTTTCCCCCATGTTCCACAAAACATTACTCCTTATTTTTAATTAATTATGTTCCCATTTTGCTGTGATATAAATCTGCAGTCTTGTGCACACAAAACTGCTTTTGCCATTAAACCATCATAATACTGTTAACCTATTAAATTTCTGACTTGATACTATTAATAGTTATAGAAAATACTTTGAGTGCATACAAGTTAGAAATAATTTTTTATGTATCTTTTTCCTTACATTTAACAGATCTTGTATAAACTGGTTATATTTGCTCAATTTCAGAACTTTTCAATGCTGCTGCTACTGCTAGAGATCGCATTCAGTCCACACAGACACACACTGTCTCTTGCATTCATGCACACACACATTCACTCACATGTTCGTTCTCTCTCGATCGCTCTCTCACACAGTTTCTTGCTTTCATGCACACGTTCATTCACACTCAGACAAAAACATACACACAGTCTCTTGTATTCCTGTACGCATTCAATCATACAGGATCATTCTCTCTCGATCGCTCTCTTACACAGTCTTGCTTTAATACACGCATTCATTCACACTCAAACATACACACAGTCTTATATGCCTGCTTGCATTCACTCACGCAAAAAATCATTCTGTATCGATCTCTGTCACAGACACAGTCTCTTGCACGCATTCATTCACACACTCAGACAAAAACATACACACAGTCTCTTGTATTCCTGTACGCATTCAATCATACAGGATCGTTCTCTCTCGGTCGCTCTCTCACACAGTCTTGCTTTCATACACGCATTCATTCACACACTCAGACATACACACAGTCTTATATTCCTGCTTGCATTCACTCATACAAAAAATCGTTCTCTAGCGATCGCTGTCACAGACACAGTCTCTTGCACGCATTCATTCACACACTCAGACAAAAACATGCAACAGTCTGTTTTGCATTCATACATGCATTTACTCACACTCACACACGCAGACAAAAATTTACAGACAGTCTCTTTCATTCACGCAGGCATTCACTCACACACACAGTCTCTTTTGCATTCATGCATGCATTCACTTTCACTTATGGACTCTTCTCTTTCATGCAGCCATTCACTCGTGAAGACAGAAACCTACACACACACACACACACACACACACACACACACACACACACACACACACACGAACACACTTTTCCATTTAACTCATTGCCTAGCTGCCCAATACCAAAGGATCCACAGTGTTTGGGGACTGGTGCTACACAGAAAGAAAAAAAATGGATCCAGGTTTATAGACTTAAAAGAACACCATTCAATAAAACAATGTTATTTTGAGGTGCGAGACTGCATTTTTATATTGCGCCAACATTGAAATACACATCCGCTTGCCAACCAGCCTAAAGACACCATTATCGGGCAAACAATAATGACGGCTGCACATGGTGTTGTACACTGAGCAGGTAAACTGTGAAACAGCAACCCGAATTGCCAAAAGCCTGAAGAGGACATTACCAGCCACAAAATAGCAATAACTGCATGTGGATTCCAATTAGATAGTACATTTAGTTTGATAAGCAACTACACTCCTTGCAACCAAGTTCTTTGCTCGTTAAGCCAAGAAAGGCTAGAAAAATTCCATTAACTGTAAGTAACGGCACTTACAGATAAAAAGAAAGTGTAAGATGAAAACGGCTTGTACCAACACTTCAACAGGAAAATAGAGCAGCAATTTAAATCTTAACTACTTTTGCTCAGAGACTTATTTTCAGCTGAAAACACGTAGCCGAGGCAGACTTTATAAGTGCTAAGAGCAAATAACATGATAAAGCAGAAGCAATTTGGAATGAATAACACAAGTTCCCTGCGCAACATAAAGCTATTACTTACCTTTTAGAAGCATACAACTACAGTACAATGCTGATGGGCAGAGGGCTGGACTAGGGAACAGTGACATCACAGAATGTGCAGTTGTATGCATGCATTGGATAGAATAAGTTTTTGGGGAGGGAGCCTTTGGCAAACTGCAAGGACTGTGTAGTAGTCCCGACGTAAGCATTTCTGAGCCTGCAGCAAGAATTCCAGTGGTGCGAGAATTGAGTTTTAAAATTGAAACTAAGACAATACAGAAAGGCTGTGTAAATTGTGAAGAAAATAGTTGGATTGATCACTTTTAGGTGTTCCTCATGTTTCAGTGTTGCAGTCATTACATTTGGGTAATCTGCTGGCAGGTTTCCCTCAGTCGGACTGAATTCCAAAGTCTTGGGTCCTGCGTCGGTTGCTGTCTTCTCTTCCATGATGTCAGGTCGTCAGGGGTATAAAACATGCAGCCAACGCCATTTTCTTTAGTCTTTCTTGCCGCGTGGTGCCCAAAGCAGAAGCATTTTGCAAGTGCCGGTCGGCCGACTACTGAAATATTCGAGTTTGCGTTTCAGAACCGAAGTCTTCACTAAAGCTAAGTTCCCCATTGGGGAAACTTTTTTCTTGCTTTTTACCGATGTCAGAAAAAGTTAATAATTTTATTACTTGTGGGAAGCAAATACCTCATAAGGATTTCCATTTATACTGCATTCCTTGCCTAGGCCCTGATCACAATGTTCCTGGCTGTCTGTTTTGTGCTAGATTTAACCAACGCACCATTAAGCGTCGGTATATTTTTGCATCTAAGTATTTTGGAAACACATTTAACTACCCGGAAATGTCATCGGATAGCAATCAGACTACTGGAGTACATAAAAAACGCAAAGAAAAGGACAGAGAAAGGCAGTCGAGATCCAAAACCGATGACGAAGCTTCTCCTAAGCCAGTCGCCGGTTCGCCGGTACTCAGTGAGGCACTTTCGTAGCCCCTGATACCGGCTACCTTTGAATAGCAGGCCTCTACTGACACCCATGTGGAGTCCGGCATGCCGCAAGATACTCAAGGTATTGGACCGAAGATTGTATCTCCTCGGATGGGTCCAGAGCCGCTGAGCAGGCACTGGCTTCTGAGGGTGTATTCAGACCTCAACATTTATATATCAAACCGAAGAAAGCTGCAAAACCAAAGACAGACATCTTCTAAAACTAAAAAACTATGCCTGAGCCACATGCACAGGCATCTATGCCTAAAAAACAGATGATCAAAATGGCTGAAGACCTTATTACCTTGATCAGGGGTACCCATCCCCCTCCAGATAAGAGACCTAGGCAAGACACTGACTATGAATCTTCAGATCAGGTTTCTATTTCTTCTGATTCCTCTTCTGATCAGGAATTATCTTTACCTCCGTATGAGGATTCTGATGTTGAGGAATCTATTCCATCTGCATCTCCTCCTGAGGATTATTCATTTGGAGAAACCTTGCATACTTTGTGGGAGCATTTTCACTGGGAGAGTCAAGATTTCTCGGAATCAAAAAAGTGTCTCAGTGATTTCCTTCTTCTCCCTCAGCACAAGCCTTTAGCCATTCCCCCTGTTTTAGACATTGTGGATGATGTGTTTTCAGAGTCAAGCCTGACACCACCTGACTCCTTACCTCCTGTTTCCAGTAAGCCTGACAGATATTACAGGGTCCCCGACTCTCATAAATTTTTATTTAGAAACCCTGCTGCTGATCCTGAAACTATTTCACAGGGTCCAAAGGGAGTTAAGGCCTTAACAGCAAAGAACCCTGCCCTCTGACAGAGATTCAAGGGCACTGGACAGATGGGGAAAAAGGGTTTATACATCTGCAACCTTGGCAATCAGGGCCTTAAACTCTCAATTTCATATGCTTAAGTACCAGCAACATGTTATGGGATTGCTGAAACAGAAAATGATGTTGATTTCAGAATGTGCAGAAAATAAGGAATTGCAGGAAGTATTGCATGCAGCTGAACAAGTTGGAAAGCATACTTTGCAATGTGGTTTTGATTCTTTAGAGGCCTCCTGCAGGGCCACAGTTACTGGATCTGTGATTAGGAGGCATGCCTGGTTAAAGGAACAAAATTTGCCTGATCATGTTAAAGCTAAATTTCTGGACGCACCTTTACAGCATGATTCTCTGTTTGGTATTAAGGCAGAAGAGGCTTTAAAGAAAATGGAAGACAAACCTAAATCCATGCAAACTGTTAAAGATTTCTTACAAGTGCAGACACCTAGATTCAGTAGACACTGGCATACAAAAAATTGGTCCTTTCCTGTGTCAGACAGAGCTCAAAGGGGCAAATCCAGATGCCCTAAGGGTTCCAGGTACCGGGCTCAAGACTCATACAGGTCAAAGCAATGGGGCGCATCCACCTCCAAATCTGGAGGAGATAAAGCGCAAACCTACAGAAAGCAATCCTAATGACTTCCCTCTGCCTACACCAAGCACTTATCTATTGGCAGCACCCATAGGAGGAAAATTAGCACTTTTTGCTCAAAATTGGCAATTAATAACCCAGGACAAGTGGGTACTAAACATCGTATCACAAGGATACAGATTCCATTTCCACACACTGGCAATGACAAATGGTTGGCCAGATCTGCCAAAAAACCAATGGGCAGAGGCACAGAAACAGGTTACGTCCCTCATGGATATGGGGGCCATTCAGGCAGTACCAGAACAGGAAAAAGGGCAAGGTTTTTACTCAATACTGTTCTTGGTTCCCAGAAAGGACAAGGCCTGGCGGCCAATACTGGATTTATCGATCTTGAACACATACCTGGACATTCCAAAATTCAAAATGTTCACTTTGCAACAGCTTCTGCCCATGCTGGGCAAGAATGCTTGGCTGGTGACTTTAGACCTAAAAGAGGCATACCTGCATGCCCCAGTAAGACAGTCGTGCAGAAGATACCTCAGATTCAAGGCTAGCTTACTGCATTACCAATTCTCTGCACTGCCCTTTGGCTTATCTACTGCACCCAGGGTCTTTACAAAGTGTCTGGCACCAGTAATTGCATTTTGCAGACAAAGAAGTATTCAAATATATCCTTACTTGGATGACTGTCTCATTCAAGCAGAGAACAAGGACACTCTTCTACGACACCTGGCTTTTGTGAAAAGGCTTCTAACATGCCTAGGGTCCACAATAAACGAAAAGAAATCACAACTGGTACCCTCTCAAGATAACATTCCTGGGTGCAAGCTTGAATACAACTGCCCAGATGGCTTACCTCACCCCAGACAAACAAAGGCAACTGACTACTTACTTCAAACTGATGGCAACAAAAACCCAGTCTTCTGCAAGACAAATTCTGCAGGCTCTGGCCTTCATGGCATCCTGCATCCTACTAATTCCATATGCAACACTGCATATGAGGAAACTTCAGTGGTATCTAAAAAGTTTATCGAGTCAACATTCACACAGTCTGGAAATAATGATTCCTCTCATTCCCTGCCTGCAAAAGGAGTTTCTGTGGTGGGCAAAGGCCTGTCACCAAAACATGGGACGGCCCTTCATTCTCCCCCCCGCCAGCCAAACATTAACAGACGCATCAGATTATGCCTGGGGGGCTCACATGGCAGGAAGATGCATTCAAGGCATATGGGCACCAAATCCAATGCATCTACATATCAACCAGAAAGAGATGCTAGCTGTTCAAAGTTGCCTAACAGCCTTCAAGGACTTAGCTCATCACTACTGATAAGGACGGACAACACCACCGTTATGTGGTATATAAGCAAGCAAGGGGGCACACACTCATACCCCCTTTGCAGATTAGCCATGGCACTGTGGGAAACAGCTTTGACCTACCAAATACATCTTCAAGCGCAATTTCTGCCAGGAAAACAAAACACTCTGGCAGACGATTTAAGCAGAAACCTTATGGATCCTCATGAGTGGAAACTAAACCCACAAGTCTTCAGCATGATAACAGAGAAATGGGGGAGCCCAGACATAGATCTGTTTGCGCCTCCTCAAAATTATCAACTGAAAAGATTCTGCACAAGGATTTATCACAGACAAGCATGGAAAGTGTACGTCCTATCCTTCAGTTGGAAAAACCTATCAGTTTACGCCTTTCCTCCTCTGCCCCTACTACCTAAGGTCCTCCTAAAAGTCAGACGAGAAGCCAAGGATGATATTAATTGCCCCGGACTGGACTCATCTGCCAATACTGGTACCCAGTCCTAAGGAACTTGTCTCAATACCCAGCTTGGACCTTGCCTCAAAAACCACAGCTACTGTCCCAGCAAAACAATCAGATCCTGCACAACCAACTACAGACTCTGAACCTGGCAGCATGGCTAATCCTGTAATCATACAAACAACACCTCTCAGTAAAGCTGTGATGGATGTCATTTTGGACGCCAGAAGGCCTAGTACTAGAAAATCTTATGCTGACAAATGGAAGAGATTCTATGCTTGGAATCAACCACAAGGAACTGATACAGCAGAACCACATATTACTCAGATATTACAATACTTAACTGAGATGCTTGACAAAGACCTATCTTTCTCATCAATCAAAATCCATGCCTCTGCCATTTCGGCTCATTACAATACAGAGCCACCAGTCTTTTCTCATCCTTTACTAAAGCAGTATCTTAGAAGAGACAAAAATTTAAGGCCTCCTAGAAGATCACCTTTACCTGCATGGGACCTCAATTATGTGTTGGAAAAGCTCACCCTGCCTCCATTTGAACCAGCTGCTACCACTGATATAAAGTTCTTATCATGGAAGACAGCTCTGCTGCTAGCAATTACTTCAGCAAGAAGAGTTTCAGAGCTACAGACCCTCATGGCTGTAGAGCCTTTTATCATATTTTACCCAGACAGGGTGTCTCTGAGGACAAATCCTACTTTTATGCCCAAGGTCTCTTAACCAAGCAATTCATCTGCCAACTTTTTATCCAAATCCGCAGAACAAAGGGGAGAGAATTATGTATTCCTTTGATGTACACAGACAGCTAAAATTCTACTTAAGCAGGACTAAAGCACTAAGAAAAACTGAGCAGTTACTAGTGTCATATGCTGCAGGATCAGAAGGAAAGGCAATTTCAAAGTGGATAAGCCATTGCATCTGTTTCTGCTACTTACATCATGGCAAACCTGTGCCCAAGGGCATTAGGTCTCACTCCACCAGGCATTAGGTCTCACTCCACCAGGGCTGCAGCTACTTCAGCAGCCTTTCTCAGAGGAGTACTAACCGAGGGCATTCTAGAGGCTGCTACTTGGAGTTCTGTTCACACCTTTACAAAGCATTACAATTTGCCTCTCTACTCTTAAGTCCAGGGCAGGCTTTGCCACTGCAGTGCTGCAGGGCCTTACAGCCTCTCCTAATGCTGTTTAGCTCCAGCCTCCCAACCATAGCTTTGGGATTCTACCCAAATGTAATGACTGCAACAGTGAAACATGAGGAACATAGTACAGTTGTGTACACTTACCATAAATGTAGATGTTCGAGTGTATTCTCACTGTTGCAGTCCAGGTTACCCTCCCGCCACCCCCGTGTCCTTCTACAGTTTATCTTTCCTTCTCTAGCTTCTACAACCTATGTGGTGTATTTGCTTGTAGATGAAGGTAAACTTTATACTGATGCATGTATGTATATATATATATATATTTATAATATTGCTACCTTTTTGGGGGCACCTGACATCGGGGGCAAGAAAAACTAATGAAAATGGCGTCGGCTGCATGTTTTATACCCCTGACGACCTGACGTCATGGAAGAAAAGACAGCAACTGACGCAGGACTCAAGACTTTGGAATTCAGGCTGACTGAGGGCAACCTGCCAGCAGATTACGCAAATGTAATGACTGCAACAGTGAATACACTCGAACATCTACATTTATGGTAAGTATACACAGCTGTACTATATGTAACTGATCATTCCTTGAAAAAGGAGCGGAAAATAGAGAAAACTGGTGCAAATGTTGTGCATTTCAGAAAAGAGTCCTGTTGATCTCCTTTAGAAAAACAAGGAAGCAATAATGCCCAACAGGGTGTGTGTTAATGTGTAATTAATGCTCATCCAGGGGTGTTATCCCCTGAAAGGGCATTCATTACACATTAACACATACCTTGGAGGGCAGTATTGCATTTAGAGAATGGGCTGTCTGTAAAATTGTTGTGTTTTACTTGTGTATTTTTTTTTAAGTACTATATTATTTTTTTAATATATTTTTGATGTAAAATAGTTCCTCCTCCTAATTTTTCAAACTTTCTGTAGTATATGTTAATGGTGTTGGAAGAAGTATTTTACATCAAAAATATATAAAAAATATAATACTTAAATAAGTAAAACACATCAATTTTACAGAAAGGCCATTCTCTCTGTCTTTTTTTCATACACAGTCTCTTCTGCTTTCACACACGCATACATATACACACAGTCTTCTCTGGTTTCATACTCGCATTCATTCACACAAGCATAACTCTCAACCTCTTAGCACAAAAAATCTGTACAAAGAAAAAATAATGGGGGACAAAGCCGCAAAAATAGGGACAATTTTTAAATATTGCTCTTAAAAAGTTGCAAGAATAAAAGGTCTTGTATTACAATGCTTTTTCTGAAAGATATAAAGCCTGAAACTCAAATGCCTGTCATTATTTAGTAAATTCACTCCTCACTGATTTACCACAAAACTTCAGAAAGCCACAGATTTTATGAGGAACAGACAAAACATATGAGGCAAAAATCTGGGCATTCTGTGGGAATTTAGAGAGTTAAGAGCTAGGCACACAAGACCGCTCTCTCTCGCTCTCTGACTCTCACACTCGTGGTCTCCTCTGCTTTCATACATGCATTCACTCACACAAGATTACTGTCACTCTCTCTCGATCTCAAACACATACACAGTGACCCTGCTTCCATACACACTTTTACTCGCACAAGATCACTGTAACTCTCTCTCAATCTCACACACAGAGTCTCTTCTCCTTTCGTACATGGATTCACTCACACGCAGACAGAAACATAAATACACTCATACACGTACATACAACAGAAACCTAAACGCACTCATACACGTACATACACTTTTTTTCTGTTTATTTTTTTTACATTCGCTAAACAGCAAAAGCGCTGCTTAGCAAGTGTAAAGTAATGACCATTATTTATTTATTTTTTTGTCAGAGCTCCACGGCAGCTTGATATGCTGCCGTGAAGTGGCAGACTCGTTTTTCAGTGGGCATTATTGTACATTAATACCCTGCTGGAGAATGTTCGTTCTCTGATCAGGGTGCTGATGTACAGTTTCTCCATTCTCTAATGACATTTAAATGTGCCTTATCAGCAAATATGTTGAGCAAACTCTTCTTACTTTCTGTCACTATTTGATTTTGCTTTTTTTCTACACTGTAATTTCTGTAAAATCGCATGTTTCTTCTGGAGTTGGGGAAACAATTAACATCAAAGACTTTAATTCTAGCAACAATGTTTAAAAGTGAATGAAACCATCTCAGCCCAAGTAACACCTGTAAATCACAGGGGTCAGATTTCGCACACTTTAACACTAAACTACAGTTGTTACTTTGAAAAGAACAATTAACTCGGCTACAATTTCAAGCTTGTCATTCAAGCATTCCTTAAAATGCTGCAACAGAGATGGCCACTAATGAAAATCAAAGGAAGCACATTAATTACAAATGTGGATTGATGCTGACAGTGAAAAGTAAGTAGTTACAGCAATGTTTTAAACTGATGAGAGAGAGAGAGAGAGAAAACTACAGTAAATGATCCCCTCATCATAAGGATTTCTTTCTGTCCCTCTAATGTGACATCAGGAAGGTGAAGGCATTGACTGTAAAACAAAGTAATGCTAGCCATGGTAGCTTCCTTCAGAGCATTTTGGGGTATAACAAATTAGAAAATAATAGTAGCCATTTACTTTGATACAGAGACATTAGCAAGGCAGAAAAGTTCAAGATTGGCTGAATTTTTTTTTTCATTTTTTTGGTGTGGTTCTCCTTTAATGAATGGCATTAAAAAAATTGGCCACACTTTGCTATTTATTTTTGCTTCTGAAAAAGGGAGAGGTTAGATGTGTGTCCTCTTATGTGGGTCATGTAATTTGCTTCAAAAACCATGTGTAATGATAGGGATTCAGGAAACTGTGTGAAGGGGTAAATCAAACTTGAAAATAGGGGGATACCTCCAAAAATACATTGTTAACAGGAGTAAATCAGAGCTGAAAATAGGGACAATTGAAACGTCTGCTGTGGGCAGAAGTCTTATCAGACTTCATTGCTTTGGTTCTACTCTTGATTTACAGTGCATTTATATATGAGTGGAGTGATATCAGCTTCTATATCAGGAATCTGCTTCTTGTTGATGTGTCATGCCTTCCCATCCGATTATTATGACTCTGATCACAATGATCTTCACTGCCTGTACTTTCTCACCATCACTTTCTGCATACTTTCCCTAACCTTTGTTATATCTTTCTGTGTATCCCTTTGTTTTTGTTTGCCATGTAATTTGTTTATAAAATGTATTGGCTCACATCTTTGCTTTATAGTAAACTCTCAGTTAACAGACACCCATGGAGATTGGTAGATGCTGGATAGCTGTAGATGTTCTTCGTGTTACTGTTGCATTCATTACATTTGGGTTATCTGCTTGCAGGTAGCCCTCAGCCGGCCTGATTATCAAAGTCTTAGGTCCTGCGTCGGATGCGGTCTCTTCTTCCATGACGTCAGGTAGTCAGGGGTATAAAGCATGCAGCCGATGCCATTACTTCAGTCTTTCTTGACGTGCGGTGCCCAAAGCAAAAGCAGTTCGCAAGTGCCAGTCGGGCTGAAATTTTCATTTTCGAGTTTCAGAACCGAAGTCTTCAAAAAAGCTAAGTACCCTATTGGGGATCTTTTTCTTACTCTAAACCGATGTCAGTAAAAGTTAACAATTGTATTACTTGTGGAAAGCAAATACCTCATAAAGATTTTCATTCATACTGCATTTCTTGCCTAGACCCAGACCACGACATCCCTCGCTGCCGGTTTTGTGCCTTATTCAATCCTCGAAATATTTGTCATCTGTTCATTTTTGCATCAAACTATTTCGGTACTCGGTTTAATTATCCAAAAATGGCTTCAGTAAGCCATCCAACTACCGACATTCCGACAAAACATAAAGATAAAGACAAAGGCAGACCGCATAGGTCCAAAGCTGCCGACGACGCTTCCGTTAAGCTAGTCGCCAGTTCGCCGGTACTCAGTGAGGCACTTTCACAGCCCCTGATACCTGCTACTTCAGATTCGCAGGCCTCTACTGAGACCCATTCGGAGTCCGGTATGTCACGAGATGCTTCTTTGACTATGGAATCTGCGGATGTCTCTACCTTGGATGGGTCCGGAGCCGCTGTGCAGGCACCGGCTTCTAAGGGTGTATTCAGACCTACTGACTTGCATATCAAACTGATGCCATCTTCAAGTCCTAAAACTCGATCAACGTCTAGAAACCGACGTCCAAACCACATGGTCAGGCCAATAAGCCTAAAAAACAAATTATAAGAATGGCTGAAGACCTTATTACTCTAATTAGGGGAAGCCAGCCTTCTCCCTCTAAGAGACCTAGAAATGATTTTCCTTCTGATTCTTCTGATCAGGATTCTGAAATTTCTGTTTCTTCTGATGACCAGGATTTGCCCTTATATACCTATGAGGATTCTGATGCAGAGGACTCCATTCCCTCTGCTTCCCCTCCAGAAGATTTTTCTTTTGGTGAAACTTTGCACACACTTGGGGAGCATTTCCGATGGAAAAGCCAGGATTACTCTGACTCCAAAAAGAGGCTTAGGGAGTTCTTACTCCTACCTCAACACAGGCCTTTAGCTATCCCTCCTGTACTGGCATTCTAGATGATGCCTTCTTGGAATCTAGCCTGGCCCCAGACACTTTACCTCCTGCTCCCAGGAAACCTGACCGGTATTACAGAGTACCTGACTCTCACAAGTTCCTTTTCAAGAATCCTGCTGTGGACCCAGAGACCATTTCACAGGGACCCAAAGGCATTAAGGCTATTACTGCCAAAAACCCTGTCCCCTCTGATAGAGATTCCAGGGCCCTGGACAGATGGGATAAAAAGGTATACACTTCTGCTACTTTGCCCATTAGGGCCTTAAACTGCCAGTTTCATATGTTAAAGTAACAGCAGCATATTATTGGATTACTTAAACAGAAAATGATGCTGATTCCTAACTGTGCTGAAAATAAAGAATTACAGGATTTAATGCATTCTGCTGAACAAGTTGGTAAACATACTTTGCAGTGTGGTTTTGACTCCTTAGAGGCATCTTGCAGGGCTGCTGTCACTGGGTCTGTTCTTAGAAGGCATGCATGGTTTAAGAAGCAAACTTTGCCAGATCATGTTAAAGCTAAATTACTGGATACTCCCTTAAACCAAGACCGCCTGTCTGGCAACAAAGCAAAAGAAGTACTTAAAAAGATGGAGGAAAAAGCTAAATCTATGCAAACTGTTAAAGATTTCCTGCAAGTACAGCCTCCCACATGTAGTAGGCATTGGCCTTCTAAGAATTGGTCCTTTCCTGTCTCTTCCAAGCCTTCCCAGTCTAAACCCAGGAACAGCAGACCACCTAGGCTATAGTCTCAAGGTACTCACAGGCCTAAGCAGTGGAGGGCTCCCACTTCCAAAGCTGGAAGTAGTAAGACACCCCCCATGATAAACTGTCACAATGACTTAACCTTAAACCTTCCAAGCCCTGATCAACTGACTGCTCCCTTAGGGTGAAAGATCGCCCTGCATGCAAAAAGCTGGGAACTCATTAACCAAGGCAAATGGGTTTTAAATATAGTTTCCCAAGGATACAGATTCTACTTCCACACCTTACCAACCCCAAACGGTTGGCCAGACCTACCCCCAAATCAGTGGGCAGAGGCTCAACAGAACGCTCTCTCTCTTCTAAGTATCGGGGCTTTTCAACCTGTCCCAGCAGAGGAATGGGGGCAAGGTTTTTACTCAAGACTTTTTCTGGTACCCAGAAAAGGCAACTCCTGGTGTCCTATCCTGGACCTGTCTATCCTAAACACCTTTTTGGTAATCCCAAAATTCAAAATGCTAACTCTTCATCAGCTGCTTCCCATGCTAGGCAAAAATGCCTGGTTGGCAACATTAGACTTAAAGGAAGCTTACCTAAACATTCCGATAAGGGAATCTTGCAGAAAATACCTACGCTTCAGAGCAGGCTACATGCACTATCAGTTCTCTGCACTGTCCTTTGGCTTATCTACTGCGCCCAGGGTATTCACAAAGTGCCTAGCTCCAGTCATTGCATTCTGTAGGCAAAGAAATATTCAAATATATCCATACCTGGACGATTGTCTAATTCAGGCAGAAAGCCAGGACATACTATTAAATCATCTGGCATTTGTAAAGAAACTGCTAACTTCACTGGGGTACACCATAAACGAAAAGAAATCTCACCTAGTACTCTGCCAACAAATTGTATTCCTGGGAGCAAGCTTGAACACAACTTCCCAGATGGCCTACCTCACGCCAGAGCAACAAGTGTATTTGAAAGCCTACTTCAAACTACTGGCCACAAAGACCCAGCTGTCTACAAGGAAATACTGCAAGCCCTGGGGTTCATGGCCTTTTGCATCCTACTAATTCCATATGTAAGACTATATGAGGAAACTACGATGGTATCTAAAAAGCCTATGGTGTCAACATTCTCAGGACCTGGAATCAATGATTCCTATCATTCCTTGTATGCCCTGCTACCGCGACAAGGGACTGCCATTCACTCTACTCCCTGCCGCCCAAACCCTAACAACAGATGCATCAGACTATGCATGGGGGGCTCACTTGGCAGGGCAGTGCATTCAGGGCAAATGGAACCCGAGTCAAATGCACCTGCATATCAAATAAAAATAAATGTTAGCTGTACAGAATTCTCTGACAGCCTTCAAGGACCACATTCTTCCAGGACAATTATTGGTAAAGACAGACAACACCACTGTTATGTGGTACATAAACAAGCTGGGGGGGGGGCACTCATACCCTCTCTGCAGACTAGCCATGGCTCTGTGGAACACAGCCTTGAATTACAAGTGCACCTACAAGCTCAATTCCTGCCAGGCAATCTAAATTCAATGGCAGACTACCTAAGCAGAAACCTCATGGACCCACACGAGTGGAAACTGGAACCAAAGATATTCAACATTTTGAGAAACAAATGGGGGAGCCCAGAGATGGACCTGTTTGCCTCCCCTCAGAACTACCAATTGGACAAATTCTGCACAAGGACTCCCCACAGACAAGCTTGGAAAGTGGATTCCCTGTCCTTCACCTGAGAAAGTCGCTCAGTTTATGACTTCCCCCTCTGCCTCTCCTCTCAAATTCTACTAATGATCAAACAGGACAAACCAAGGACTGTACTCATTGCACCAGACTGGCCGTACCAACACTGATAACCCCTCTTGCACAGTATGCCACTGCTGGAACCATGGCACCTGCCTCAGACCCCTTCCCTGCTGTCCCAGCAGGAGGACCAGATTCTGCACCCCCAGCTTCAAACCTTGAACCTTGCAGCTTGGCTAATTACCTGAACTCTCAAATACCATCCCTCAGTAAGCAAGTGCTGGATGTCATTCTGGAGGCAAGGAGGCCTAGTACTAGAAAATCATATGCTGAAAAGTGGAAAAGAAAGTGTTCTTGGAGCCAGACTCAGAGGATGGGCAAAACTGTGCCCAGTTTGCCGCATATTCTTCAATACTTAACAGAGATGCTTCACAAGGGCCTTTCCTTGTCTTCCATTAAAATTCATGCCTCAGCCATTTCAGCACATTATAATACTGAGCCACCCCTCTTCTCTCAGCCCCTGCTGAAGCAATTCTTCAGAGGGGCCAAAAATTTAAGACCACCCAGGAGAGCCCCTACTCCAGGCTGGGACCTTATCTTTGTATTGGAAAAGCTCACACTACCTCCTTTTGAGCCAGCTGCAACTACAGAGTTGAAATTCCTTTCTTAGAAAACAGCCTTCCTTCTAGTCATCACTTCAGAAAGAAGAGTGTCTGAATTACAGGCCCTCATGGCAGTGGAGCCCTTCATCATCTTCCATGTAGACAGAGACAGGGTGTCCCTCAGGACCAATCCTTCCTTTATGCCCAAGGTGGTATCCAGTGTGGCCCTTAATCCATTCATTTGCCAACCTTCTTTTCTAATCCACATAACAAAAGAGAACAAATACTGCACTCTTTGGACTCACAGACAACTTAGATTTTTATTTGGACAGGACTAAGCCTCTCAGGAAAACTGAACAGCTGCTAGTTGCCTTTGCTGCAGGGGCAGAGGGGAAGGCCATTTCAAAGCAAACCATTTCTAAGTGGATAGGCCATTGAATTCATTTTTGCTATAAGCACCATGGAAAACCTACCCCAGAGGGGATAAGATCACATTCCACCAGGGCTGCTTCTACTTCAACAGCCTTTCTCAGAGGTGTTCTTACCAGAGACATCCTAGAAGCTGCTACCTGGAGTTCTGTACAAACCTTCATCAAGCATTACCACTTGCCTATTTTTTCTAAATCCAGAGCTGGTTTTGCCACTGCAGTCTTGCAGGGCCTAATAGCTGGTCCTAATGCTCTCTAATTGCCTCCTCCCTTCCTTAGCGTTGGGAATCTACCCAAATGTAATGACTGCAACAGTGAAACACAAAGAACATAGTGCAGTTGTTTACACTTACCATAAATGTAGATGTTTGAGCGTATTCACTGTTGCAGTCCTGGTTACCCTCCCTCCAGCCCCCTGACTTCTGTTAGCTATACCTCTCTTCTTGTTTACTGTATTTAAGCTTTCTGGTGTATTTGCTTTTTGTTGCAGGTGTAACCTTGTATATAATTGCTTCCCATTATAGGGGCACCTGACATGTGGGACAAGAAAAACTAATGTAATGGTGTCGGCTGCATGCTTTATACCCCTGACTACCTGACGTCATGGAAGAAGAGACAGCATCCAACGCAGGACCCAAGACTTTGATAATCAGGCCAGCTGAGGGCTACCTGCAAGCAGATAATTCAAATGTAATGACTGCAACAGTGAATACACTCGAACGTCTGCATTTATGGTAAGTGTACACAACTGTACTTTTCTGGTTACTTGAGAGTTACTATTAAAAATAGGCCAGACTAATACTGTGCCCTATACTATAGAGAGAATGTATTCCTATTTTCCTTTTTAAAACTCTTAAAACTGTAAGGTATGTTTCTGCAGGGGGGGGGCAAAGTGCAACACATGAAAATTGTACAGCATTTCTTTGATATTTTTTTGCCAATTGCTTGAGAGTGCCGGTTGCTTGAGTTCTGGTTAACTGAGAGTTTACTGTATATTCATTGTTTCAGATCCTTGATTTTCTGGTGGTTTTGACCATTTTTCCTATCCCCCTGTGTTGTTTACACTTTCTGCTTTAATTAGCTTTACTTCTTAACCTGCATTGCCACATCTTATGAAGTCATAGCAGCTTTCCATGTTATGCTTTGGTTTTCCTGAAGGTTTGTTACGTCTTTGAAGGCATTTGTCTGCAAACTACCTCAAATTAAAAAAACAAATTATTTTATTGATAAATACCAGTATTGAATACTGCAGCATATCCGTGGTGGTGCAACGGTAGCGTTGTTGCCTCACAGCAAGAGGTTCTCCCATTCGATTCTCGGCTGGAGTGCGGGGAGTGCCTTCTGTGTGGAGTCTGCATGTCCTCCCTGTGGTTGGGTGGGCGTTCGAAAGACATGCGTGAATGGGCGTGCCTTCATTGAAGGTTGAACGTCGAACTGGCATCTCGGCATTTGTGAAAATCCACTGCCAATCATTAGCAGACCGGAGTTCCGCTGTGGCGACCCCTAACCGGGAAAAGCCGAAAGACAAACAACAACAACATTGAATACTGCAGCAATAAGAAGCCTCTAGTTTGCTACACATTAAAGTGAACTAAGTCAGTAAATGAGTAGTAAGTAATCTTTCTTTTGCTTCCAGTTACAAGAGGCACATTTTACAGGGAATTAAACTAACAGAAAGGTGATAATAAAAGTATGCACACAGTGACTAGATACATGCTTTGGCCTGGCTCAGAAACATTAATCTTATGTGAAAGTTTGAAGAACATTTATGCTTTTATTTATGACTGTCACAGCTACAAGCATTTTATAAAGTTTTGTTCCAGACTAGTGAGTCCTCTGATAGCAGTAAAGTCGTACTTTTTAATCCTTATAGGGTGTCAGCTATTTCCAGTTAAGATTGGGAGATTTTTAAGCTCATCCCTCTAATCCGTGGAATGCTTATGTGTTGCATAGCACTGGAAATTTTCACATGTCCCACATCACACCTGTGAACTTTGAGAGGCATAGGCAACTTTCACTTTGTAAGTCTTCATCTTAAGTCTTATTTAGTATTTCCAAGTTTCTTTCTCAGTATTTTTGAATTCCAGTTTGCAGATTACACAGTTCTTCTATACAGGTAATGAACTTCCACCTAGGAAAGATTCAGTAACCTAGTTAAGGAGTTTTCACCTTTTCCTAAATGCTGAGCATGTTTTGTAGCAGCTAATGTTTCAGCAGTCATATAGGAAGTCATGTTCTTTTTGAAAGAATTGCCAGAATAAAATAGCTCAAGCCTCAGACTAATTTTTGATTATTCCTTATCTCTTGATCTGTAAATAGAGTTGACATTAAACAAACTGCAGTCAGCTGTTTGGCTTACTGAACCATGTTAAGGAATACCCCTCAACCAGTGCTAAAAGTAAGCTTCTCTCTACTACTTTATTATTAGAAGTCTTCTGTGGACTTGTGGTCTCTACTGCTCTCTCTTTTTACAGCATACATAAAATGGAACAGATTTGCAATAGACATTCCAGATTTGCTTTTCTTTCCCCTTCCTAGACTCAACATTCTAACTAATAGAGTGAATTTAATTGGGTGTCATTTTTGCAAAAACTTCCCTCTTACTTCATTTCACCATGCAAGTCATCCCTTCCTGTATATGTTGTGGTCTGGAATGCTCCATCTATAAATCTACATTCCATTGAAGACATACTCCTAAAGCAGACTAGAAGTCACAAGAAGTATGGAGATGCTGTCATTTCTGGTTTCTGTTTGAAGTAAGAAATAGTAAGAAATTTGTTGAATTTGAAAAAAAAAGATGAATTTAAAGAAGTTAGTAGCACACTACCTCAGTTACAAAGTAACTTTGCTACACCAGCAGCTGCTATCAACATTATAGAGACTAGTTATTTTATTTATTACTGCTCACCTTAGCTAACAAACTAATATTCTTATATTCTTTCCCAGTCACTCCTCCACTTTTTTTTCTTGCAACCCCATATATTAAAAATGATATTTCCATGGAGTAATCTTTTTACTTATCTGTCTTGCTTATTTCTTACATTTTGGATAACAGGTTTGCATATGCGTTGAATAGAAAATAAGGATTAATGTCATTAGTTTGAAAGTTGAATGCCAGCATACCAGCATCCAGAATATTGAATCACAAAATAAAAGTAACAAAAACATTTTGTGCCCCCTGCACCCCTTGCTAATTATATATACCAACTCTGAGTTACACTACAGTGGAGAAAGTGTAAAGTCCCGATTCCCACTGTACCTCGATCACACACTACAGGTTTTCCATTTATCTCTATTTGTAGACATTTCCAATGTCTACATGTAGGTTTTGTCCTTATCACTCTTTACATTTACATCCTTTGAGATATTTTTGTTTATTGTTATTATTTATAAGACTAAGAAGTCTTTTGCAGTGGAAAGATTAAAATGCTTGTTGTCAAAGTTCTTCTATTTATGGTTATAAAAGCAGCTTTTATTTTTTATTTATTTATTTTACATTTGTTTACCGGGATAGTCCAACTGGATACATGTCCATTTTCACCGGAGGCCCAGGGAGAAAAGCACCAAAAACACATTCAACAAACTGTTTACAGTTTAAAACACAAAATAAACACAAATAAGATTTGTACACAGATGTAAACAAGCAACAAAGAGATGTACACAATTTATTACATATTTACTCAGATGGAAAATTCTAAACAGTTTGTTTAAGAATGATAGGTTATTGAATGCCTAGTAGGCTAACCTTGTAGTAGATTCAAGGAGATCATAGGATATATAAGTTAAGAAACAAAGCGTAGGCAGAAGTCCGCCATGTGCACACAAGTGATGGTTAGAGTTAGTCTGGATTAGGACAAGAACATAGCCATCATTTTTTAAAGTACTGAAGCAGACTTTTCTTGAACTGAGGTAGAGAGTGTTCAGATGTAAGATTAGCAGGAAGAAAATTCCAAGATTTGCCAACAGAGTTAGCAAATAGAGATTCTCTGGCTGCGTTGTTGGATTTGAGAATTTGAACTAGTAGTTTTTCAGATGAACAAAGTGCACTAAGTTTACTGTAGGGGGTGATGAGGTTTTTAAGTATGGGTGTATTATCTGGTTGATAGAGGATCTTGTGTACGGCTATTAGTTGGTTAACCTGAATTTAGGTTAGGCAGTTCAAGCCATCCTAGTAGATTTAGGTCATGACAGTGATGAGGTCTGTGGGCTGCATCGGTAGCAAATCTAGCAATGTGATTGTAGGTGCTAGAAAGTTTATTAAGTTCAGTTTTGCTGAGGTTTGTAAATAGAGGGGAAGCATAAAGGAGGGTGGAGAGTAGATGTGTGCAAGCAATTACAGTTCTGGCTAATGGTGTTAAGAAGGGCTTAATCCTATATAGTGAGCCAAGTTTTTTATTAACTGTTTTGATAGTTTTATTGATATGCAGATCAAACTTAAGGTTATTATCTGTTATAACTCCTAAGAGTTTGGTTGAGGAATCTGGGGAAATAATGGTGCCATAGTTAGATTTTAATGTAAAGGTCGTAGGGGTAGACCTGCATGTAGGAGAGAAAAGCAGCAGTTTGGTTTTATTAGGATTTAACACGAGACAACAGTTAAGGAGCCAATTTTTAACTGTGTTAAAAGTATTTTGGGATAGAATCTTCAACCCTGTAGGTGAAGTGTCAGAGCATAATAAAGTGGAGTCATCCACATATTGAATGCATGTTGCATTTCGGATGACCTTATACAAATCATTTGATGAAATTGGAAAATAATAGTGTACCTAGTATGGAGCCTTGGGGTACTCCGAGGTGATGGATAAAAGGGTGGATAGTTTGCAATGCCATAGGACAGCCTGTTGTCTGTCACTGAGATAGGATTGAAACTAGTGGATGGCCTGGTCCTCTAAGGAGATGGATTTCAAAGTGTTTGAGTATTTAGTGGTTTACCATATCAAAGGCTTTTGAAAGATCGAGAAAGAGCAGAGGAAATTTTATTATTGTTTCGGTGTTGGTTAATGACGTTAGAGAAGGAGAGGAGGGCTGAGGTTGTACTATGGAATGGTCTAAAGCCATGTTGGGTGTTGGCTAGAAGATTATTATGGATAAAATAGTTCAGGAGTTGATTATGGATGCATTTTTCCATAATTTTAGCCATGGGTGACAGAATAGCTATGGGTCTGTAGTATGACAGGTCAGTAGAGCTGCCCTATGGAGTGGGATGACATGGGATATCTTCCAGACGGAGGGGATGGACGCTTCAGTTATAGTTCCGTTGATCAGGATAGTAATGGGGTATGCTATGGCATATGCAGCTTTTTGTAGATATTCTGCAGGCAGTAGATCAGCCGACAGGGTGGTAGGCTTTAGTTTCTTAAGTAATTTTCGGACAAAAGATTTGCAAACTGGTTTGAAGTTAAAGGATAGTTGGGAGCTGGGTGTAGTGGCTGGAGAATATGGGCATCTTGGGGGATAATTGGTTAGCTAGGTTCTGGATGATTGTTAAAAGTATTGGCAATTTCTTCTGGGGGTTTTGGTTAGAATCCAAGGGGGCAGGAGTGGAGGACTGTCCTGGACTAAGGAGTTTGTTTATACCTACCCAAAACTTCTGTGGCTTCTTATGGTGTTTTTCTTGTAGATGACAGTAATATTTTTTCTTGTCTAATGTGGTAGATTTTTTTTTTCATTTCTTGGCTGCCTGTATCTAAGTCGATCTATGTTTTTTTTGTGGTCAGTGAAGTGGCCCAAACCCTATTTCTGAGTAGCATTTTTTGTATTTTTTTTTGAGAGACAAGGAGCAACTTTTGTTTTGGTTCTAATAGCCTGTGCTGGTGCATGGGTGTCACCGATGGATAGGAGTTTGGTATTAAAGTAGTTTACTGGTTCTTCAAGTGGTAATTGTTTCAGAACTGGCCAATTGCAAGATTTGAGTTCATTTTGGAAATTTGTGCAGTTGAAATCCTTATTGTTCCTTACTGTTTTAAAAAAATGGACTGGTTGTGGATATCAGCTTTTTGCCTGATTAAATAGGGGAGGAGGTGATCACTTACATCATCAGGCAAGGTCCCACTCTTGTATTTGAGGGAATGGGTGTTAACAAGAATCCAATCCAGAATACCTACTTTATTCTTGGGTTTACTGATCCTAGTGGGGGAGAATATGACCTGTGAAAATCCGTAAAGGTTTATGTGGCGAGTGGGGGGTTCTGAGGAACACATGTTCCAGTCTATGTTGAAGTCCCCAAGTACAATGGTTTCTTGGGGGTAGTTGCTGGATAACCAATGTAGGATATCTTCGAGGATATTTGTTATTGCCTAGGGGAATATGTACACAGATGAGATTTATACATTTGTTCTTATTAATGTGGAGCTTAGTGATAAGCATTTCAGCATTGCCAAATAGGGATGTTTGAAGGGCATTATTGGACACTTCAAGCATGGATTTGTACAGAACAGCTACTCCCACCTCCCTTCCTATTGGTTCGATCAAGCCTTAGGCTGTTATAGCCTGGTGGTATAATTTCATTATCTGAAGTAGAAGGTTTTAGCCAGGTTTCAGTTAGACATAGTATGTCTGGGGAAAGAGCATCTAAGAGGGCATGTAGGTGTTGAATCTTATTGTTTACACTTCTTATATTTAGGTGACTGATCAAGAGTGAGTTTTGGGATTGTCTAAGATTTGTGTAGTAGTGGGACAGTTCGTAAAGGACTGAGAGCCAGTGGATGAGGATGGCCCAGGATTTGGGGGGATATCTCCATCCATTGTCAGGTTGCATTGTAATCTGATTGTGAGCTTCCAGATTTTAATTAATAGACTTTGGTATATTTTGGTTTTAGGATTGGCATATCTTGTTCTAATGGGATGCTGATACCTAGTAAGGAAGGAGTTAAATGGGAGGGGATGCATTAAGTGTTCAAGCTTGTGTGTAGCTATGTAAGTGGAGGTTTGGCCGTTTGGGTAGTGGAACCCTGAGTGTGTATTATACTCATAGGCAGTAAGACGATATGGGACAAGCAGAAAAGGTAGCAGAGAGTATAGTGATAGTATTTTAATTGGTTTCATTGCAAGTAACATTGGGATTATTGAGGGTGACTTTTCCCCACTTTAAACTATTTAAGATAGGATAGAGGGGTTAAGTACTGGAGAGCCTATTGATGACTTGGATATGGCTGATTGGTTACAGAAAGAGGGGGTGTGGTTGTAGCACTATATATTTAGCTGTACTGGGGGCGGGTGGGAATTGGGGGCAGGGTGGGGTACGGAGCAAGCCCGAGCACAGGCAGGGCTAAACCAGACCATGAGGTAGTAAGGGTTTGTGTATACTGCATGAGTGCACTGGAGCTAAACGTAGGTTGTTTTGTAACTTTGTATTAGATTCTTCTTCTTTTTATAACAGTTTGGTCTACAGAGTTGCGTTTTTTGCATTTTATAGCTTTATGGCTATGAGAATAAATTTCACTTTTATGCACTGGTAAGACACTTAGAGTTCAAGAGCACACACAAAACATTAAACCTTCTTATAGGTTCATATTAGGCTATCTGCCCTAGGGCATTTATAAGCCTAGCCAGAGTGTGTTTGGCTTTCGCCACCCATTTTAAATGAATTTTGCTATGCCCTTTTTCGAGGTTAGTATACTGTGCCTCTGTCTAACAGTGACACAGAAGTGATACCTGGGGTAAACCTACAATCTCCCATCCACTCATCAAGATTCCTCTTGAAGAGAGTCAATGAGGGACTCTGACTAACCTGGACTGGGATTTTATTCCAGAGTGAAGGAAGCCTCTGGGTTATGAATGTGTCCCTCCAGCATGTCCTATTTATTTCAGTGCTGAGGTTCAAGCCTCTCGAGCAAGTAGCTCAATGGGATTTGGATTTTCTGAGGTGCAGCATGTCCATTAATTCCGGGTTGAACATGGCTTTATACTTTAGGCACAGATCGCCTCTGAGCAGGCGGTATGCCACTGAGTAGAGCTGGAGTTTCTTTAACCGGGCAGCATATGGCATCTGTTTGAGCCCTTTGATCCTCTTGGTGAGGTACTTTTGGGGTCTTTCCAGTTGCTGCAGGTGTCTGGTAAGGTACATCCCAAAAGGGGCATTGTACTCAATTATGGGCCTGATGAGGGATGAGTAAAGAGGCATGATGACCTCCCCTGATCTAGATGTGAATCCCTTCATGATTAGGTGGGCTATATAAAATGTTTTTCTAACCACTTTGGCCACGTGGTTTTCAAATGAGAGATTGCTATCAACATGGGTCCCCAGGTCCCTAATTACTTCTTCTGTATGTAATGGATTACCACCTATGTGGTAATTTGTGGGCACTTTGTTTTTGCCAAAGGGGATGACTATACACTTTTTGGCATTTAGCTTGAGGCCATGGCTCTGGCACCAGTTGTCTGTTTCTATGAGGCCCTTTTGTAGGGTGCTTGTGTCGGCTGGAGAGTCGATTATGGCGCCTAGTTTGCAGTCATCTGCAAACTTGGTCAACCACAGTCCTTCCGTGTTGGCCTGTACCTCTGAGAAATATATACCGAACAAGAGAGGTCCCAGGACTGAGCCTTTTGGGACGCCATTTGTAACTGGTTTGGAGTCTGACATGGCTCCAGCAATTCTAACCATGTGGGTTCTGTCCTTGAGCCAGTTTGCAACACATCTAGTGACATAGGGGTTTATATTTAAGCTGGTGAGCTTATCTATAATGCCCGAGTGGGGTATTGTATTGAAGGCTTTTGCGAGGTCCAGGTAGGCTGTGTGGACCACCTTCCCCTCATCAATGGCCTTGGTGACTGTCTCAAAGAAATCGACCAGGTTTAAGAGGGAGGATCTAACCTTAACAAAGCCGAACTGGGTAGGACCCAGTGTCTGTAGGTCCCCAATATCTTTATTTATGAGGTCTATGATGATCCTTTCCATAGCTTTGCAGACCAAGCTAGTCAGGCTTATTAATTTATTTATTTATTTAACATTTGTTGACCGGGCTAGTCTATCTGGATATAAGTCCATTTTCAGTAGAGGCCCGGGGAGAAAAGCTGCAAAAAATGACAAACGATTTAGTTTCCAGGATCCGTTGAGGCACCACCTTTGTGGAGAGGGACCACTGTTGCTGTACGCCACTCTTTGGGTACATATCCTGTAGTAAGGCTGAGATTGAACAGTAGATTTATGTTTGGGTTTAGCTATTCTTGGAGTTCATGTAGGACGCAGCCCGGGACACCGTCTGATCCCATTGATGCTGTGTTTTTTGCTTTGGAGAGGCCGGCTCTTACCTGAACATCTGAGATGTCAGGGGGGCCGCACTCTGCTGGGATAGATATTTGCCCTTTTGGTGGGGGAGAAGTTTGCACTGAACCTGTCAGCTAGGATGTTGGCAATGTCTGTGGGTTCGGTGTATTTTTTGTCATTGTGGACTAATTCTGAGCATATCTGGGAATTCCCACCCAGGTTCATAACATAACTAAAGAAAGCCTTGTGATTATCCTTAGTGTCCTGTGCAATTTTTCTCTCGAAGCTGGCCTTAGACGATTTTATGAGTGCCCATAGTTTTTTGCTAATACTGATCAGAGATGCCTTCCCTTTTTGGGATTTTGCTCTATCATGTAGTAGCTTCCTCCTTCTATTGTATAGTTTGTTTATGGCTGGGGTCCACCAGACAGGACTCCTGCCTTTGGAGGATTGGGTCTTGGTTTTATTTGGGATTGCATGATCCATGCATTCCTGAAGGTGTTCATAGAATGCGTTTATAAAGGATTCTGCGGTCTGGGCTGTATTTTCCACAGGCCCGGGGCTTTGAAGGATTCTACCTCGGTTTTGAGGAGTGTGAAATTTGCTTTAGAGAAGTTTTTCACTGTGGTTTTCTGGGCAGGGGGTGGGGTCGGGATGTGAATATCCAGTGAGATTAGTTTATGGTCTGATCTTACCAGTGAGGGATACACTTCTGGTCTGGAGCATAGAGCCCCCATGTTGGTGATGATCAGGTCCAGTATGTTTTCCCCTCTTGTGGGAGTGGTAACAAGTTGTTCCATAGCATTTGATTTCATAAATTCTAGGAACCTTTGGGCTAGGGTGTTGGAGCTAGAGTAATGCTCCCAGTCTATGTTTGGGTAGTTGAAGTCACCCAATATAATGGTGTTTGGAGAGACCTTCATATTTTCCAGTGTTCTCAGGAAGGCCGAGTGGGGTTCCTGGGTTTGGGAGGGTGGTCTGTAGCAGGCTATAAACTGGAAGGCAGTTTTACCCGCTATTAGTTGCACATGGATAGTCTCTGATGCTTCATGCTGTGCCACCAACCTGGAGGTGTGGGTATCTTTGACGAATATTGATACTCCCCCTCCTTTTGTGGTTTGGTCCAAGTTTTGGGGCCGAAAAGCATGGTATGAGGTATAACCTGGTAGTGCTGGGGTGCTCTCGGGAGCCTTGAACCAGGTTTCTGTTACTGCACAGATATCGATGTTCTCCATGCTAAGGAGAGTTTTGAGTGCGTGCATCTTGAAGTTTGGACTTCTGGCGTTGAGTAGCATTACTCTTAGTTTCTTATCCCTTGTGATACCTATGGAGGTGGGTTTGTCTTTTGAGCCTTGCCTAAAAAAGGCACTATGGGGGTGGCAAGAGCCTTTGCCAATATCTGAAAGCACAGGGGTGACAGGTGCAAGCCGTCCCTAGCGAAGCATCGTGGCTTGTCGAGCATGTCATCCCAGGCTGACAGGCATTGGATCCCCTTTGAATGACACCAATACTTAAGCCAATTGTTGCATTAAGCTTTCTTGAGCAGTTTTCCACTGAGTTACTCTTCAATGGGTAGGAAGGGACTTAGTAAGCCAAATCAGGTAATAAAGGTTTTCTAAGATATTGATTGGAAGGGAGCTATTAGTGCTTTAGACCTAGTCCAGCTATGTAAAATCTAAAATGGTGCCTGCCACAGGTAATATTTATTAACTTTGGGATTGGCTTGAGGAAATAAGCAAGGAAGGGGGGGACAAGAGTGTGGGCTGGCAGTTCATTTGTCCTGCTGCTAATGAGCCAAGATCCAAGCAAAGACAAGTTGTGTTTAAGAAAAATAATCAGAATTGACTAAAAACTGCTGTTTAGCTGTAAGTAATTTCTTAACCATTCATCAGATGGAAAAACAGCATAACCTTGTATCTGTAGGCTACTGTGCTCTTAATTAAATTAACAAACACACAGAGTATTTGTTCAGTTATGGATACTATTTGCTAACAGAAGGGAATAAAAGAGAAATGGAAGGAGTGTCAGGGGTGGGGGGGGCTGATTACAAGCCAAACAGAGTGCTCTCCAGGGGATAATGAATATTAGCTCAAACAGGTAGACATATACACAAAGTTAACTTTAGCTGTTTGTGTTTGCAGACAGTTCAGACCTGTGCTTTTCATATAACAATGCAAAATAATGGGTATAGTTCCCCATACTAAAGGGGTGGCGTAAGCCACAAAACGATGGGCTAGGCTTGTAAATGCCCTCGGGCAGATAGCCTAGTATGAACCTATGAACCTATGTATCCACCGGTCTGGTTAAAGATAAAGGTGTTGTTCAGCCGATTACTTCATAGGGCACTAGGGCCTATACAAGGCTAGCCATAACAATTCCCTGGATAGTTCTTCCCACAATATTTACTTCTCTGGATCCAAGTCTAGCAGGGTGACTGACGTGATCCCCGGGGTGAATTTCCTATTTCCCATTCAATCGTCAAGGTTCCTTTTGAAGAGGGCCAAGAAGACACACTGCTTGGCATGTATGGGCAGTCTATTCCAGAGTATGGGGAGTCTCTGGGTCAGGAACCTATCCCTCCAGCATGTTTTGTTCATTGTGATGACAAGGTATAGATCCCTGGCGCGTGTGGCTCTGAGGGATTGGGATTTCTGTAAGTGGAGCATGTCCAACAGCTCAGGGTTTGACATGGCCTTGTATGTTAAGCAGAGATCGCCTCTGAGTAGACGATATGCCACAGAGTATAGCTGGAGTTTTTTTTAGAAGGTCAGCATAGGGCATCTGCTTTAGGCCTGTGATACTTTTAGTGAGGTATTTCTGCTGTTGCAGATGTCTTGTGGGGTACATACCAAACAGGGCGTTGTACTCTATAATGGGTCTAATGAGGGTTGGGTACAGTGGAACAATGACCTTCTTTTTTCTGGATGAAAAGCCCTTAGTGATGAGGTGTGCCACATAGAAGGATTTCCTGACTGTTGTGGTGATGTGGTTATTGAAGGTAAGACCACTGTCCACCTGTTTCCCTAAGTTTCTCATCACACTTTCGGTGTTTAGTGTACTGCCACCTATGTGGTAATTCATGAGTACATGGTTTCAAGTCAAGAGTTTGAAGTCATCTGTGAGCTTTGTTAGCCAGAGTCCCTTTGGCCTGTACTTCAGAGAAGTAGATGCCAAACAAAAACGGTCCCAGGACTGAACCCTGAGGTATTCCACTTGCCACTTGTCTGGAGCTGGATTTGGAGTTGGCTACTTTTACAGTCTGGGTTCTGTCAGTAAGCCATTTGGCAACCCATCAAGTGACTTAGGGATTTATGCCCAACTTAGTAAGTTTATCTATGATTCCAGAGTGGGGGATAGGGTTGATGGCCTTGCCGAGGTCTAGATAGGCTGTGTGGACCACCTTACTCTCGTCCACAGCTCTGGAGACTGATTTGAAGAAGTCAATCAGGTTCAGGAGACAAGATCGGCCCTTCATGAACCCAAACTGGGTGGGGTCCAGTGTTTGAAGGTTGACAATGTCATTGTTTATAAGTTCGATGATAATGCATTCCATGCCCGTGGAGATCAGGGTCATCAGACTGATGGGATGGTAGTTCCTGGGATCCAAGGTGGATCCCTCCTTGTGGAGTGGGGTAACTGCAGCTGTGCGTTGCTCAGTGAGCACGAAGCCTGAAGTGAGGTTATGATTAAACATGACACTTAGGTGAGGTGCCAGTTCATTTTGTAGTTCATGTAGTACACAGCCCGGGATGTCATCTGGTCCCATGGATGCTGTATTCTTAGCTTTGGAGAGTGCGGTTTCTGCCTGTGTGGCCGTGATTACCGGAATTTGGCAATCTTTTTGAGATGGGCCCTTTAGGGGGTAAGAGGGGTGTGAAGTTGGCACTAAATTGATCTGCCAGGATATTGGCAATATCCTTGGGATCAGTATATTTAATGCCATTCTGTTGTAGCTCAGAGCAGATCTGAGCATTGCCATTTAGATTCTTGACTTAACTATAGAATGCCTTGTGGTTGTCTTTGGAATCTTTGGCAATTTTATTTTTGTAACTAGCTTTGGAGGATTTTATGAGGGATCTCAACTTCTTACTGAGGCTGGTAAAGGAGTTTTTTGCATCCTGGGATTTTCCTCTTTTCTGCAACAGTTTCTTCCTTCTGTTGTATAGTTTGTTTATGGCAGGGGACCACCAGATTGGCTTCCTTTTTTTGGAGGAGAGTGTCTTGGTTCTATTTGGGATGGCACAATTCATGCAGGAGTGGATGTGCTCATACAGTGCCATAGTGTAGGATTCAGCAGTCGAACTTTCAGCTCCCGTCTGCATGGGTGTCATGAAGTTTGTCACTTCTGACTTGAGTAGCATGATGTTGGCTTTGGAGAAGTTTTTTGTGGAGGCTTCCTTACTGGGGGGGGGGGTGGGATGTGGATGTCAAGGGTGGTTAGCTTATGGTCAGACCTGACCATTGAGGGGGTGACCACTGGTGTAGAGCATCTATCTCCCTTGTTGGTAATGACCAGGTCTGGGATATTGGAGCCCCTGGTGGGACAATGGATTAGTTGATCCAGGGCGTTGTAATTTATGAATTCCAAGAACCATTGGGAAAAGGAGTTGGTACCTGAGTAGTTTTCCCCAGTTTTTGGCAGGGTAGTTGAAATCACCCAGTATAAGGGTGTTTGGTTGTATCTTAATATTTTCCAGTATGTTTAGAAAGGTGTAGTGATAATCTTGGGTCATGGTGGGGATTTGTAGCAAGATACAATTTGGAATGCAGTCTTAACTAGTGTTAGTTGCACCTGGAGAATTTCAGATGCATTGTTTAGGGCATCTAGCCTGGAGGTGTGAATATCATTGGTGAATATGAACACTCCTCCACCTTTAGTTTTTCGGTCTTGGTTTGGTGGCAGAAAAGTGTGTTAAGAGTTGCAGCCTGGTATTGCAGGGGTGCTCATTGGAGCCGTGAACCCGGTCTCAGTTACTGTACAGATATCGATGTTCTCCATTTTTAGGCATGCCTCGAGCATTTTGAGGTTTAAACTTCTAGCATTGTGTAGCATTACCTTCATCTTTTGCATGCTTGTATCTGTAGACTGGTGTTAGGTACAAAGTTAACTTTAGCTGTTTGCAGACAGTTCAGACCCCGACTGCGCTTTTCATATAACAATGTATCCACTGGTCTGGTTAAAGATAAAGGTGGTGTTGCAGCCGATTACTTAGAGTGGTGTTATTTTATTTTTTAGCTTTTTATTTTTTCCTTTTAGTTGGCTTGACTGGCTGTTATTTACTTTAGCTTTGTTGGTTCAAAGCCATACTTCATTTTTGTTTTTGTTTATCCATGTAGTAGGCTTAGGCTTCAAGTTTTCACTCTATGCTTTTTGTGTATCTTTAGCATTTTCCTTTGCTTTGCAGTCTCACACACACACAACCATGAGACATCACAGAACAGCACGGTCTGGGAATTTGCCATTAACTTGCTGTTGTGTGATCTTGGAGTTGATGTATATAATTAGGAGGGGTTGTTGGGGCTTGCCCCCACTGCAAACTAAGTGTGTATGTATGTGTGTGTATATATATATATATATATATATGTATGTATATATATATATATATATATATATATATATATATATATATATATATATATATATATATATATGTGTGTATATATATATATATATATATATACACACACACACACACACACACATATACATGTGTGTATATATGTATATATGTGTGTATATATACATACATATATATATATATATATATATATATATATATATATATATATATATATTATGGGTCTACTTCAGTTTGCCGAATTAACAGATACTGAAACTTAAATCATCGAGAAAACATCGAAACATCAGTACATTTACATTACCAACTGCGGATATTGCACACCACTCCCAACTCCCTAGATAACAACAGCTTCAGTGTTTTTTTCTGAAAAGAATTATTGGCTGCGGATGTTATACAGAACTCGGAGCTTCTGATTGGAGATTGTGGTACAGTGAGGATCGGAAAATTTACCCTTTTCCCCACTGTAGTGCAATCTCTGAGTTGGTATGTAATTTGCACAGGGTGTGGGGGCTTGCCTCCCTGCAAGAACGTAAAAAATGTAGCTGGTTGTTCATTGTTATGAGTTTTGGTAATGTAAACTTTCATTGCACTGATGTTTCAATGCTGTCATCTTGACGATTTAAGTTTTGGTTATGTGTTATTTCGATAAACTGAAGTAGACCCATGTATATGTGGGAGCCCTTCATTTGTTCGAACTTTCAAATATTCGAAACTCATATGGCTGACACCATATGAGTGAACGTTTGAAAGACTGACAAATGATAGCAGAGATCCCATTACAGTGTAGGACTGGGAGATTCCCCTTTCCTGCACTGTAGTACAGTCTCGGAGTGAGAATATTTAAGTAGCAGGGGATGTGGGGGTGCAGGAGGGCTTGCCCCCCTGCCTAACACAGTTTTACTGTGTTTACAGGTAGGTAACTGGTGCTATTTCAGGATGTCGGTCTTTCGGAATGTCGATCATATGGTGTCGGCCATATGAAAGTCGGCATTCTGAATGGTCGACATTCTGAAGTAGGGCCATATATACACACACACCCACACGCACTCACACACACACACACACACACACACACACACACACACACACACACACACACACACACATTTATATATAATCTTTTTTGTGTTTTGATCTTTTCAAATTCAATCACAATCATATTCACAAACTGTGTATGTATTGCCTTAGAACTGCCCACCTGGACTAACAGTGCTCCAGCTGCACTTCTTTCAGTCTTAAGACAATCACCAAGAGAAGAAATCTATTTTGAATGGACTTCTCCCTGTTCATTCCTTGATTCCTGGAGCATCCCCTCAATGAAGAAGGCTTCCGACAGGTATAAAGGGGAGAAAGGAGGTAATAGATTGAAGGAGAAACCAAAGGAATCTAGGAAACGTTCTCCAGACCATTCTTCATCGTCTATTGTTGCTTTGACTTCAGCACCAAATATTTCAACCCCAAATCATCCTGAATGAACCTGAAATAGCCGGCTACTTTGTCTCCATACTAGATGATTTATTGGAGGCCATCGAGAGAGTGGTCTCCCTGTCTGGTGAATGGACTTATCTTCCACACTCAGCTCCTTCCATCTCCCATCAAATCCCCTTGTGTCTTGATCCTACTCATCCTGTGCTGTCAAGTCAGCTGGCCCTGGCAAGCCTCAAGACAATCTGGCTTTAGGATTGTTGTTATTCTTGTGAGTCCTTGTCCAGAACATCCCATCATAGAGGCTCCTCCGAATGCATGTGTGCAAGTGGAGGCATGTTGACTTCACTCAGGAGGCATTAGCTAATGACACTGACTTTGATTGACTGGATCCCCCCTTGAGGACATCTCATTTGGTGAAATCCTCAAACCTTTGAGACAACAAGTGAGTGGTCTTCTGAAGCCTCCTCCCAGGAGTCATTGTTCATTGAGGACTTCGGGTCTGGCACAGCTGTTTCTTGGGTTGTCCCTCCTAATGATGCAGTAGTTGACCTCACATATTCTGCCTAGGTGCTTCACACAATCATACCCAGAATACCATTTTTTAGGCTTTTGTTTCCAAAACACTTTGCAGCCATCTCATCCTCTTTATCCATTTATCTTGGAAAAATAATGTTTCAAACTTTTGACCAAGGAAACCAGGCCAAATCTGTTTGCCTAGAGGTACAGCCTTCGATTAAAAAAAAGACCCAGAAGTCTTGGTTTGACTCTGCTGCTGTCCAGTCTTCATCAGATGTCTGTCTCGAGGTGAGTGAAGACCCCAAAGACCATCTGGTGAAAACATTGGTTTCCTCTGCCACAATCCTGTCAGAAGCAGGCATGAAGCCGGTTTTTTGCACATCCTCTGTGGCAATGCAAATGTCCACAGTGGACGCTGAGGGGGGAACCACTGCTCACCATTTCCAAAGGCTGTATGATGATTCACTAGATTCTGGTTAGGGAGGAAGTCCATGGAATGCTTTTTTTCCTTTTTTTTTTTTTTTAGCACCTTTATTGAATTATCACTTGTGACATAGGCAAATTTACATTTATATAAAAGTAATCAAACTGTATTAACAAGTTCTAATTTATAAAAATTGTACTTCACATATATTGCTGTATATCATATAACCTAAGCAACATTGCATAAATTATTCAATTCCTGCCTTTTGTTTTTTTTTTTAAACAAGGAACATGTTTATTAAACCATCACTTATGACATAGGCAATCATACATTTATATAAATGAAAACAAACCACACCAACACTATCCTAGTTGCAAGCATTTAACATGAAACCATACTGGCATACTCCCAGTTGCAAACATTATAGATCACATATAATCTATCCAATCATTTTCAGTCAAACATTACATAGCTCATTTAAGTCCTGCTTTCTTTTAAACCTCAGTGCTCACCTGTATGTATTGTTCCCACATTTCCATTTTTTTCTTCCATAGTGTGGTTCTACCTTTTTCCAAAGGTCTCAATTCCAGTTGTTTTATCTCTGTTACATTTTATTTCTGTTACTATATAAACTACTTCTAGTATAGCTGGTTTAGGTTTTCATTTTCTAGTAATTGATTTTTTGGCAGTCACCATAATTAGACACAGCAAGGCCTTACCATGTCTAGGCAATTCCAATTCTGTATCATAGCTGAGAAAAATTAAGTCCACCAACTCACCACACTCCCAAAAAATATGTTCCCAATTACCTCTTTCCCCCCTGTCACACCTCCAACATTTGCTGTCTACCTGAGGAAAAATTCTCTTGAGTTTGCTTGGGGTAAAAAGTCCCCTGGTATCTTTATTGAGTCTAGACATGGCTCTGACCCTCTTAGATTGGTCAAAGCTGACATTACACTGAAGCAGAAAGCTAAGCGCATTCCTCTCATTGCTAAGGATATTCAGAGAGAATGACAGGATTTTACTCAAGGCTTGTTCAATGCCCTGATGGCTTTAAGACCACCTCAGGAGGTGTCTGTTCCTGCGTCTCTTTGGTCCTGTATTCCAGCCAAAAGGACTAGGGAATCTGATTATTCAGATGAGGAAGAGGATTCAGGGGATGAGTCACTGGCCTACTCCGCACACATTACGTCTGCTTTAGACTGTGGATCTGCAGAAGAGGATTCTTTGAGTCCTGAGTCTCCCTTTGAGGAGTTGTCCTTTGGGGACACAGTAGTTCATATAATGGAATATTTTAAGTGGAACTGCTCACCAGTCTTTGATATTCAAAAGTGGTATTATGAGCTGTTTCATATGGAATCTCTTAATTCTTCTGCTGTCTCACCTGTGTTGGATGCCTTGTTGGATACATTTGCAGCTGCCTCTTTGGCTTCTGATTCCCAGCCTCCAGCCCCTAAGAATCATGACCATTTTTATAAGGTGCCTAAGGCCTTTAAGTACCTCTACACGTATTATTCTTCGGGCCCTCCAGTGGTCTCTCTGTGTCTCCAAGCCATAAAAGCGTTTGCCTTCTTCCAAACTCCTTCCTTCTGATAAAGACAGTCAGGCTATGGAGAGGCTGGATAAAAAGTATACACTTTTGCCACTCTGGCCTTCAGGGCCAATAATTAACAAGCCATATAACCAGGTATGTTTTGGCCCTTTTGTCACAGCTTGGGTGTGGAGGTGCAGAGTGTCTGACCTTCATGACTTTGAAGGGAAGATTTGCTGCCCTCTCCTTATTGACTTCCACTTTTCAGGTTGCTTGTCACTCCATCAAATGTAGTTATGATGCAGCTGATACCTTTCTACTGATTCCTTCCTTTTTAGATGGTTTCCCTCTAGACTGTTTCTCCTGTTACATCCACAGGCTATTCTGGTCTCCCTATACATAAAGGACACCTATGTTTATATTTCCATTCACCCTCTATTCAGGAAGTATTTATGTTTCTCTGCTTCTTCCTCTGTTTTTCAGTTCTGTGCTTTGCCCTTTCAATGGTACCGGGGTGTTCACCAAATTTCTGGCCCCTGCCATAGCCTTTTGTTTTTTTGGGCTCTCTCTCAGTCCAGACATTTGCAGGATTTGAACTTTACAATGCTCCTTTTGCACAGTGTGGGATTCACCATCAATCTCAAGAAATCAAGTCTGTTTCCTTCTCAAGACCACATTTTTCTGGGTTGCAGAATCCAAGCCATTCTAATGTTGAATTATCTTCCTTTTTCCAAGGTTCTGCCTGTGACAACTTACTTACAGTCTCTGCTTCCCCTTTCTCTCATTTTGTCAAATTATTTTTTCAGAATCCTGAGTTCATGTGATGTACCTTTCCCATGCTCCCAGTTGCCAAGCTACACATGAGGAAACTTCAGTGGTACCTAAGTATGTTTTGGCTCCATCACTGGCATCCTCTAAAGTTTCAGTTCCCTTACTTCTTTGTATCAAACTTGAGTTTCACTGATAGATTCAGCAGACCTCCCACAATTTTGACTCTTACCCCTGCTCAAGAGCTCTTCACGGACGCTTTCATTCTGGGGTAGGGAGCTTCTTCCAACAATCTAAGGGTATATGGACTATGACCCCTCCATCAGAGGTTAAACCACATCAGCATAAAACAGATGAGGGTGCTCATTCTTGCTCTTCAGGCCTTCCATACTCTTTGGTTTCCAGGCCCTTTAAAGGTCTTTGCAGACAACACCAGAGTCATGTGGTACATTAACAAACAGGGGGACACAAGGTCTTATCTTCTTTTCAGACTGTCCCTTCAGGCCTGGGATTTGGTTGTCTGGCATCAGGTAATCCTTTGGGCAGGCTACATTCCTTCAGAATACGACTTTGTGGCAGACTCCTTGTGCAGGTCCAGAACACAATTTCATGAATGGATGATTTACAGAGAGGTATTTCTGGACGTAGTAAGTTGGTGGAGTATTCCTCAAGTGAATTTTTTTTTGCCTCCCATCTGAACAGGCAACTTCCTTGCTTCTTTTAAAGAGATCCAAGTCCTCTGACTGGAAAAGTGGATGTTATGTCCTTTTCTTGGAAAGGCAAGGTCCTATATATACCTGTGCTCCTCTTCCTCTACTCTCTAGCATCCTGTACAAGATTTGGAAGGAATCCCCAAGAATCTTGCTGGTGACTCCCTTTTGGCCCAGACAACAGTGGTTCCCCCTGCTCTTTCACCTGGCCAGGGGCAATTATCATAAGTTACCTCACTGGATAGATCTTCTCGCACAAGATAAGAGGTCTCTCGTTCACCCTCACTTGTCCACTCTTCATGTGGCACCTTGGGTGATTGGATTTTGATCCCATTTAGACACCACTTTCAGAGGGCATGCTTAGGGTTCTGCAGGAGGCCAGGAAACCCATTTCCAGAAACTCGTATATTCATAAATGGAAAAGATTTTCTGTGTGGTGTCTCAAGCATTACCAAGATCCCTTCTCAGTGGGGATCCCTCCGGTCCTTTCTTTCTTGTGTGAACTGCTCCATGCTGGCTTAGCATATTCTTCTTTTAAAGCTCATTTGTCAGCAATCTCTTCTTGTCTGCTTTTGAACCCATCATTGCCTCTCATTTTGTGGTCAAACAGTTCCTTAAAGGCATCCTTTATAATCGGCCCCAAAGAAAGCTTTCTTTTGGGACCTTAATTTTGTCCTTAAAAAACTGACTTAGGCTTATTTTGATCTCAGCTTCTCATCTTCTTTGCAGCACTGCACCTGGAAGATTGTTTTGCTGGTTGCCCTTCAGCTAAGAGTTTCTGAACTTCATACTCTGATGGCTGTAACTCCCTTTTTTTGATTTTTCATCAGGGCAGGGTGTCTCTGCAAACTAATTCTTCATTTATGCCCAAGGTGGTCAATGAGTTCTTGCTTAATTGGTCTATCCAGCTTCCATCCTTTTTTCCTTCTCCACAATCTGCTAGTGAGAAGGTTCTCCACACCTTGGATCTACATAGGCAGCTGAGGTATTATTTGAATAAGACAAAGGCTGTCTGAAAATCTTAGCAGCTTTTTTTTTCCATTCATACCAGGACATTGGGTTTGGCAATTTCTAAGCAAACTGTCTCCTCCTGGATTTCTAAGACCATTTACTTTTGTTATTCCTGTCATGGAAAACAGCTTTCTTCTTCAGTTCAAGCTCATTCTTTGAGAGCAGTGGGCTCTTCTGGAGCTTTGTAGACTGAAAAGTGGAATACTTAACATATAAGAAGCTTTATTCAGCGCTTTTGTCTCAACAAGACTTTTTCAGAACGTTTGTTCTGAAGAAATCTTGTTGACGAAAGCGCTGAATAAAGCTTTTTATACGCTAAAGTATTCCACTTTTCAGTCTTCATTGACCATCAGTACCATTGTCTGCAGTTTTTTTGGCTTTGGTTTCATGTTTTACGAGTCTTCTGAAGCTTTCTTCAAGGGTTCTGAAAATAGATCCATCCTTGAAGCTATCACTTGGTCTTCTGTTCAAACTTTTACTAACCATTACAAATTGAATGTCATTTCCAAAGCCAGAGCAGGATCTGCCAGGCTGTGCTTTATGGGTTTGCGTAGGCCTTCTGCGTCCCTTCCTCCTTCCATCTTTTTCAGTAGGTTTGGTAATCTCCCACACATTATGAATACTGCAACAGTGATAAAGAAGGTCTTGTACAGTTGTGTAAAATCTTATCATAACAATAGATGTTCCTCTTTTCCCTGTTGCAGTATTCAGTCCCTCTGTCCTGCCCCTTTGTTTTCTTTCTGCTGAGAACTGTTTGCTGGCCAAGGGATTTTTGACTTTCTCCTCTGTTTTTTCCCCTCTGGATGTACATGTTATCCTTTCTACTGGGGTCGCTCTAGTTGTCCTGGGGCACTTCAGTGCTGAGAATGAAGCCTACGTACATCACCTTTATGTCCTATGCCTACATGGGGAGCATACATCTGACATAGAACACTAGGAGGATATAAAGGTTTTGGTATACCAGTCGAACATTGGCCTGTCCTTGGCTGGAGATCCCACATGTTATGAATACTGCAACAGTGAAAAGGATGTCTACTGTTATGGTAAGAGTTGTACAACTGTACTTTCTTTCTTTATCCCAAAGCCCATTTACCAGAGAGATTTACAAAAGCAAGTGGAAAAGGTTTGTTATTAGGGCTTCCCATAGGAATCTGGATCCTGTTTCAGCTCATCTTCCAGCCATAGGAATCTGGATCCTTTTTCGGCTCATATTCCAGCCATTATAGATTTTCTGGTTTCCCCTTTTCACAGTGGGGCTAGCTACTCTAATATCAGTGTCTAGTTAGGCGCCATTTCAAGTTTTCATATTGGAGAAACTCATTTCTCTATCACTTCTCTTAGATTACCAAAGGCCTTCCTTAGGAGTACTTTCTCCTAAGGGAGTCTACCAGTCTTTGGTCTTCAATATCCTGTTTACAAGCTTTAGCTAGACCTCCTGTATAATCTGCAACCCAGGTGGACCTTGAATTTCTGTCTGAAAAACGTTATTTTTGATAGCAGTTACTTCAGCTAGGAGAGTATCAGAGTTGCAGGCCCTTTCTTGCAAACCTCCTTATTTTGCCTTTCGTAAGGATAGTGTGTCCCTGCGAACTAACCCATCCTTTATTCCAATGGTAGCTACAGAAAATTCACTAAATCAGTCCATCAGTTTTCCAGTCTTCTGCCCTAATTTTGCCAACAAAGGGGAGTACATGCTGCATTTGTTGGATGTGCATCATCAGCTCAATTTCTACTTTCACCATACAAAAAAGAATAGTGTGATCAGCTCATTGTTTCTTTCTCAACAGCCAAATTGGGGCAAGGAATCTCAAAAGTGAGTCTTTCTAGATGGTTAACTGACTGCATCTCATGTATATAAAGAGAAACGTTTGACCTTAGCCAAACCCACACCGCCTTATTTTCAAGAGCTTCCATTGATGATATTTGTACTGCAACCACTTAGTCCAGTGTACATACCTTCATTTCTCATTATAAATTGGATGTATACTCAAGAGATAGGACTATTTGTGGTTTAGCCATCCTCTGGAATATCCCTTCATGAGACCTCCCAAGAGTTGCATTAGATAGACTGTCCCCTGTAGGGAGCATACAGAAGAGACAACATCAGATGTAAAAGTTATGTCATTACCTTAATGATAGAGATATGTTGTCTGCTTCTGTCCTTCCTCAACTTCCTGCCCACCTTCCCCCCATCCCTTTTCCTTGGTAATATGGTTTCTGGAATGGCTGTACTGCCGTTTCCTGGTTCTGTTCATATGCTCTTCATGCTCCAGAACAGAATATGAGCAAAGTATTAAGTTTAGGAATTCTGGTCTATGAAGTTAGGGTCCTTCATCCATTAGGAATACTTGGGCAAACTCAATCTAAGGTAATTCCAGGAGCAGGATGGTATTACAGGTAAGGGGAGAGGAGCATGAGGTTTGGATACAAATTCTAGAGCGTCTGAAGTCAGATCCAGAGAACCATCCATTAAGAAAGGGTGAATGTAGACAGCACAGATCTATCATTATGGTACGTACATAACTTTCATTTATGCAACATAATATACTACTTTGTTATATGCTCCTTTAACAGAAATGGGTTCAAAAGCCTAGTAAGGAAAAGTAAGATTTTCACTTGCTTTAAAAAAGGAGAAAGCTAATCATTTTCTTTGGTGGAAGCATTACCCATAATGTTTCCCTGAGATACAGTTATGGAGCATCTGTTTCTCTCTCTCTCTCTCGTTGAGGGCACAGAATAGAAACTTTTGAGGCAATGTGAAGAACAGCTTGAGAATTAGCAAGGTTGTCTAGAGTTTTGCACTTCTGTAGCACAGAGGGAGCAGACTAGGGAAAAACAAGCAAAGTTTACTGCATCTGCAGATTTTAGTACTTGCTCCAGAGGGAAACAGATGCTGCTAGAAAAGCCGCAGAGGCTTGATCTCTAAAGGGAGAGATAACTCTGATCTACAGATTTTGATTTATTATATTTAGGTAAGTAAAAATAGATCATCAATATCAAGAATGAGGCAATGCAGCCAGAAAGATATTTTAGAGGCTTTCTGAATGTGTTCGGGAGGCTGTACCATGTTCCAAGTGATGATATGCAGTTTAAGGCTGCTCAGTTCTTGAACAAGCTTCCCCTGGCTAGGCTTACCACAGAAGGCTAGGGAGGAGTATCTGTCCCAGGTTCCCTTGAGGAAGTCCATACAGTGATAAACAAATTAAAAAAAAAAAAACAGCAGCAGGTCTCTGGGAATAGATTGGCTTTCAGCATACATTTATAGGCAGTTACTAGTCATGCAGTCCAGGAGAGACCATTAAGGAGCCTAGCCCAAATTTCCAATTCAGCTAAAGCACACTCTGGTTAAGTGACTTCCTCGATGCCACAAAGTAGGTAAATGAAGGCTGATAGAATTTAACCCTTGTACCAAGAAAAGCAGCTCATTAATGCCGCTTAATCCTCTCTGCTAACTGCTGAACTTGATAGTTTTGGTTCACAGGCCTGAAACTTATGCACCTGTGCTTTGGAGTATGAAGCTCAATAATTGAACCACACCAGCACTAATATTTTTTTTTGTTCATTCACTGGGGACATGTCCCCTTTCCACTGTAACACAAGAGTATTGTCTGGTTAACCGGTGTGCTTAGTGTCTAGGTATTTAAATGTGTAGGAAAGTAGATATAAGAAGTTTTGCTGGAGATCTCAAAGGAGCATGGGAAACCTGTAGGTCGCTAAGATTTTTGGTAGCATGCAGTGGCAATAGGGAGTCTTAAACCAAACAAGCCCAGCCTGAAGACACCATCTTATAGAGTGACATCCCTTCTTAATGTAGGTTACAATGTCTTGACATGGAAATTAGTCACTTTCTAAAGTCATCCACTTGGTCAGCATAGCTTTATAAAAGTGAGACTTACATTTGACTGTATTGGAAAAGGATTACATGAAAAGAATGTATAAATAGCAGTGGAAATCCATGTCTTACTTAGCCTGAATACTGAGAAAGTGTTGATATCTTATTCCATTAGTTGAGATGTTAGAAGGCTTCATTAAGGGGTACTCACTGTAGTTAAAACTGCAGTGCAAATAATGAATGTGTTACACACTTGGAATGGAACAGACAGAGGTACCTGTTGCTTCTTCTCCTCTTTTACTCATCCATTGACCTTTGGCACAAGCTATCAGGGCAATGGATAACTTAGACTTAAACACAGAATCGGGCAGATCTGTTGAAAATGATGTTCTGGCTTTCAGCAAGCCTTGCTGAACCCTTGCATGTACTATGTGAGTTATTTTAGGGCTTATTGAGAAGGCTGTAAGAGTACAGTCACAATAATGTAAAAATAAGCTATTAGCAGTTAGCTACACATTCTCAGAATGGATAAGGTAAACATTCAGATTTATTTGGGGAGGCAGACTCCTCAAATGTTTGTATGCAGGACTGGCATACAGGAAATGGGTCAGTTACATTTTGGTGAAGGCACCCAAATGATTTTTGAATAGTATGAATCAGTGGAATTTATCAGCATTGTCCTTAGGTAAAACAGGTTTAGGAAACGGGATGGCTTTTTCCTAAACTGTTAAGTCTAATTTGTCCTTTGCCTCTGTCTGTGCTATCAAAACAGTCCAAAAGTGGCAATGGTAGATCCTCGTGTACATGTGCATTGGATAGCTATAGAGAGACAGTTTGGCAAGAGTGTTCCACTTGGAAACAGAGGAACATGAGGAGGGATCGGTGTCCCAGACTTGGAGGTATATGTTTGGGCAGAGAAGTGGATAATATGGATATTGCTAGTGTCTTCACATCAGCTGCCTAGAAGTAAACTGAATTCTTTATTCCTTACAACTCCCAAATGTTAAGTGAGAGTTGTGAAATAGGCAGAAAACAAGTGGTGTCATCCCACCACCACAATTCAGTGAACATAGACAAAGGTGATGCAAGCATATGTGAGGTTGTTGTCAGTAAGACATGTATTTATTTTTAATAACTTCACAAGTTTTGGAAGACATGCATTCGAAGTTAGCTGACATTCTTAAATCCTGGACTCGTAAATACTTGTCACAGTCTGCCAGTTCTTTGATAAGAATGTTTTAAAGTCATTATTAGAAATCAGAATGGAATTTGATATACCTCTATAAAATTTTTAAAAGTATTTACACATTGCTGTTTATTGTTAACAAAAGAATTGAACTGGTTGGAAATATCAGGTCTGTACAAGGCACTCTCATAGTTAAGGCCTTGCAGCAGTGTTGTTACTCCACTTATTTAGTTTCTTAGCATAGTGGGATGGAGGCCTGCCTGCGACCTAGGTGACCAGAATTTGGTTAGCAACCATGGCACTGGAGTCGCCAATGAGGGGTACGAGAGGAATGAGTGAAATATGCCCACTTACCTCTCTCAGAAGAGAGGGACGTGGGATGCACTGGAGAGACATGTAGGTGACACACTGCCAGTGTATACTGGAGAACATGTCAGAGTAAAAACCAGGTCACAGTTGGGGGTGGGACTGCAGAGGAGATGATGCATGGCCATGGAAGCAGGACATAGCCTGGTAGAATCCAACTGCATCCTCCTGGAGGGAGGGATCCAAAGATAGACACATCACCACAGAGATGGGATGTTTTGACTGAGTCCATCTGCCCTGGTAGTGATTTTGGAACCGGCATAAGGGTTAGGGCTGTTGCTGGAGATGTACAAAAAAAAAAAAATT